>NC_136802.1:8726755-8879461 GCF_951216825.1 Electrona antarctica | reverse complement strand
GCCAGGAAGGCCTGCTTGGTCCCGTCCACGCTGCTCGTACCGGGCTCTGCCTCGGCGGCGCCACCGCTGGCCTTCACCACGTCCCCGTTGGTCACCGCGGAGCCGTTGGTGTGGCCGCTCACCTTGCCGTTCTCCACGATGCTGCTCTCTGGGTTTGGGGGGAGGGGGAGGGGGGGGGGGGTCATTAGCAACCAGTTATTAGCCATGTTAAGGCAGTGGGTTTTCAACCTTTTTCATATCAAGGCCCATTATTTATTTCCCTAGGGAGGTCCTCGATGCACGTCCCACTGGGAGGAGACCCCGGGGCAGACCAAGGCGCAGATGGACTCACTGGCCTTGGAACGTCTTGGGATCCCCCAGGAGGAAGTCACTAATGTTGCTCTGGAGAGGGAAGTCTGGAGCTTTCTGGTGGAGCTGTCGCCCCTACGACCCGACTACGGATAAGCGGTTGAAGATGTATGGATGGATTATTGTCATTTGAGCCATGGACCGTGGTTAATTATATTTAGCCTCTCAGACACAAAAGTAAAATATATTTGGTTATCATTGGATATTATCCAATTGTGTAGACTTCTTGTAAATTAACAATAATGCAGATGTTTAACAAAAATGTAATTCTTTCCAAATGTAGCACACGGTACAGGCTTACAGCGATACCATTAGTGTTAGTCATTGCAATAACTCGAGTTCATCTTTTGGTTTGGGGCATGCGTCTGTATTCAGTCTGTGTCCCTCAATGTCCCTGAAAGCAGAGTGGGCTAGAGGCTGTGTGGTCCCTCAATGTCCCTGAAAGCAGAGTGGGCTAGAGGCTGTCCTCCCTCAATGTCCCTGAAAGCAGAGTGGGCTAGAGGCTGTGTGGTCCCTCAATGTCCCTGAAAGCAGAGTGGGCTAGAGGCTGTGTGGTCCCTCAATGTCCCTGAAAGCAGAGTGGGCTAGAGGCTGTGTGGTCCCTCAATGTCCCTGACAGACCCTGTCTTTGTCCCTGTGGGCCTTCACCACTCTTAACCCATTTTGGGCGGGAACCCCTTTTGGTGTTAGCATTATGTTATGCTTTAGCTATTTAAAAATAGCAGATCTACAAGCTCATAGCGCGCCACCGAGTGGCCGCTATGAGCTTGTAGGTCTGCTTTTTTTTGAAAAATCGAAGAACGACTGACATAGAAATATAGCTTTTTTAGAAAACTGTCAGGATGTAGAAGACATTTTTAGAATCTGATCTCAGGTCAAAATGGGTTAACTGGATAAATCTGGGTAAACAGGACTAATGAGATAATGTCCCATTGAATCGCATCGATTCAGCCAGAGTGTGGGCGGGACAGACTTGCCCGCTTATCGCTGCTGAATGAGTGTTATGTAATTCATATTGCATTGCATTAATGTCACCCCAGGTTTCAGAGACATTACTGTGACTGCCATGATGTTGTGATTTTTGTTTTATTATTTACTATTTGATGATTTGGGTAAAATATATTCTAAAACGGTTAGTCCCAATACTTGATTCTGATTGGCTGGTTACCGTCATGTGACCGTTGTAAATTTCACCGATAATCCACACCTTCAATCACTTTGTATCATCCTGCAGCCTTGTAGCTGTACTGTTACAGTATTTATTTGTAACAACAAATATTGAAATAATTCTCTAAGTTAAGATGCCCCATCGTAACTTCTGAAATCATCTGGGGGTCCCCAGATGATTTGCTTAATGTGCAACATTGTTTTGCTTCATTTCTCACAACAATGCTCACTAGTGTATAATGCCTCAACTACTACAATTCCAAGTGCTTGTCAGGGTGGGGGGGTTCTTCCCAGTTCAAATATGTTTTTTTTATTGGGGTCGTGGCCTGAAAAGCTTGTGGAAAACTGCCCTAAAACATAGTGTGTACAACTGTACATCCACATTATCATTATGTTTGTTTTTAAATCTTTAAATGGGTCAGCGCCAATTTATATCTCTAAGCTACTACATTTATATGTCCCTTCCAGATCACTGAGGTCAGCTGGCCAATTGCTGCTTGTCGTCCCTAAGACGAGGCTTCAGCAAAGACGGCAACAAGCTTTCTCTGTCTCAAACTATGGAACCAGCTCCCCAACCATGTCCGGCTGGCTCCAACATTATCCGCATTTAAAACCCATCTTAAAACTCATTTTTATTCTTTGGCTTTTAACCCATTTTGACCTGAGATCAGATTCTAAAAAATGTGTGCTAAAAATGTCTTCTACATCCTGACAGTTTTCTGAAAAAGCTATGTTTCTATGTCAGTCGTTCTTCGATTTTTCAAAAATAGCAGACCTACAAGCTCATAGCGCGCCACTCGGTGGCGCGCTATGAGCTTGTAGATCTGCTATTTTTCAATAGCTAAAGCATAACATAATGCTAACACCAAAAGGGGTTCCCGCCCAAAATGGGTTAAACCCTGATTGATTGTGTATTTATTTGTATTGTATGTTCTCCTTGTGTTGCATTGTTTATTTATTGTTATGCCTACTTAACAGCACTTTGGTCAACTCTGTTGTTTTTAAATGTGCTTTATAAATACAGTTGGATTGGATGTTCCTGCCAGTGTGTGCTGGCTGGTACCATCAGATATATATGCCAAACCCACTAGTACCTTTGAGCAGCTCGTCGGTGGTGCCGGTCTCATGCTGGCCCCTTCTCTCCAAGTAGAAGCGTGCAAATTCCTGTAAAAGAACCCATCAGTCAAAACCAAACAAACTATAGACACTTTACTTATTAGTTACTACTAGACAATGTTATCATAAAATACAACAAAGGCTCTGCAAAATAATGTTTACAGCCCATGTCCCTGTTTTTTAAAGGACCACTTCACCACTTTTCAACCTATCTTCATATAATAGGTCCTCACTAATAATCATGATAAAATGACACGATTTGTTTCTACTCACAGTCTCATAGGAAGGCTGTGGGCAGTTTAGAAACAGTCTTCCAGTGACATCATCATTAGGCAGATTCTTTTTTAAACAAGATTTTTTTACAAAAATGTTTAGATTTTTATTATTGTGAGAACGATGGCTTCCATTTTCGCATTGCAACCTTTCAGGACTAGAAAGCCTGCAGTTCCTATTAGCTTGTATTCCCCATCGATGATGTCACTGGAAGACGGTTTCTGAACTGCCCACAGCCCTCCTATGAGACACAGACCGAGTAGAAGAAAATTGCGCCATTTTTTCATGATTATTAGTGAGGACCTATTATATGAAGATAGGTTGAAAAGTGGTGAAGTGGTCCTTTAAGTCTGGTGAAAAAGAGAATTCACTTGGTATGTAGTCCACGGGGGGGGGGGGGTCACCTAACTGACCTTACTGCAGCATGAATGAGCACACTTGCCATGATTAAAGCATTTATACCATAAAGCTATGGTTAATGAGTTTGATGGAATGCGACTGCCCGAAGCTGAAGTTATGTGATCGACACTCAACTTAATCCAACGTCAGGCTGTGTTCTGCTTAGCTGCAAAATTGAACTTGCCTGCCCGGACGGTTAGCTCAACCGTCTGGGCACCTAATCCCGACGGCCTTTGCCGCATGTCATCCCCCCCCCCATCTCTCTCCCCAATTCTCCGTCAGTCTACTTTCAACCTATCAATAAAGGCAAAAGAAAAATGCCAGGAAACACAGACTGCTATATAAATGCAATCCATTATGAACAACTTTACACAGACATTTTAGTAATAAAGTTTGGCTGCTGTGTTCCAGCCGTAAAGCGTGAAGACTCGTCTATCGTAAGACTTCGCAAGCTCCATCCACTTGCATTGGAGCGATTTTCGAGCGATGAAAATAAGCGAATTAGAACTAAAAACCCAGCGCCCCATTGAGGGCTTATGGTGGCGTTTTTGCACAAAATAACACCTAGACCACTTCGGTGTGGACCTAACGACTACAACGAAAGGTAAGAAAGCCTTCTAGCATGAAACTCTCCTTTAATGCATACTGGAGGCTGTGGCAGAGGGACAGGGGGATTATGGGAATCGTAGTCGTAATGTGCTGCTGTAGCAGAGGGACAGGAGGATTATGGGAATCGTAGTCGTAATGTGCTGCTGTGGCAGAGGGACAGGAGGATTATGGGAGTCGTAGTCGTAATGTGCTGCTGTGGCAGAGGGACAGGAGGATTATGGGAATCGTAGTCATAATGTGCTGCTGTAGCAGAGGGACAGGAGGATTATGGGAATCGTAGTCGTAATGTGCTGCAGTAGCAGAGGGACAGGAGAATTATGGGAATCGTAGTCGTAATGTGCTGCTGTGGCAGAGGGACAGGAGGATTATGGGAATCGTTGTCGTAATGTGCTGCTGTGGCAGAGGGACAGGAGGATTATGGGAATCGTAGTCGTAATGTGCTGCTGTGGCAGAGGGACAGGAGGATTATGGGAATCGTAGTCGTAAATGTGCTACTGTAGCAGAGGGACAGGAGGATTATGGGAATCGTAGTCGTAAATGTGCTACTGTAGCAGAGGGACAGGAGGATTATGGGAATCGTAGTTGTAAATGTGCTGCTGTAGCAGAGGGACAGGAGGATTATGGGAATCGTAGTCGTAATGTGCTGCTGTGGCAGAGGGACAGGAGGATTATGGGAATCGTAGTCGTAAATGTGCTACTGTAGCAGAGGGACAGGAGGATTATGTGAATCGTAGTCGTAATGTGCTGCTGTAGCAGAGGGACAGGAGGATTATGGGAATCGTAGTCGTAATGTGCTGCTGTAGCAGAGGGACAGGAGGATTATGGGAATCATAGTCGTAATGTGCTGCTGTAGCAGAGGGACAGGAGGATTATGGGAATCGTAGTCGTAATGTGCTGCTGTAGCAGAGGACAGGAGGATTATGGGAATCGTAGTCGTAAATGTGCTACTGTGGCAGAGGGACAGGAGGATTATGGGAATCGTAGTCGTAATGTGCTGCTGTGGCAGAGGGACAGGAGGATTATGGGAATCGTAGTCGTAATGTGCTGCTGTGGCAGAGGGACAGGAGGATTATGGGAATCGTAGTCGTAATGTGCTGCTGTAGCAGAGGGACAGGAGGATTATGGGAATCGTAGTCGTAATGTGCTGCTGTGGCAGAGGGACAGGAGGATTATGGGAATCGTAGTCGTAAATGTGCTGCTGTAGCAGAGGGACAGGAGGATTATGGGAATCGTAGTCGTAATGTGCTGCTGTAGCAGAGGGACAGGAGGATTATGGGAATCGTAGTCGTAATGTGCTGCTGTAGCAGAGGGACAGGAGGATTATGGGAATCGTAGTCGTAATGTGCTGCTGTAGCAGAGGGACAGGAGGATTATGGGAATCGTAGTCGTAATGTGCTGGCTGTAGCAGAGGGACAGGAGGATTATGGGAATCGTAGTCGTAATGTGCTGCTGTAGCAGAGGGACAGGAGGATTATGGGAATCGTAGTCGTAATGTGCTGCTGTAGCAGAGGGACAGGAGGATTATGGGAATCGTAGTCGTAATGTGCTGCTGTAGCAGAGGGACAGGAGGATTATGGGAATCGTAGTGGTAATGTGCTGCTGCAGGAGGCACGACTGACCAGGCGAGGTAGAGTCAGGTAGCTGAAGAGTGTCAGCAGCGTTCCCACACACGGAGTGATGAAGTAACCCAGCGCAGCAGACTTGGAATCTGCATCACCTGAGTGACACACACGCACACACACACACGCACACACACAGGTCAGGCATGCGAAGATCACACTGAAAGAATTTGCTTCACAAACAATTAACAGTTTATTAATTACAGCCGATCTTATCCATTATCTAATATCTACGTACAAAGTGCGAGATCAAAGTAAGATGGCATGAACCCGGTCAACTGCTACAAAGTAACTAGGATACCAGAGGTAAACATGAAACCTAGCATTTATCTAAATAATATACTTAGTGGACATACTACACTAACCTGACTCCGCCAGATGGGGCAGCAGAGAGTACACTGGGTTCCCCCCTCCTGTGTACTCTCTGCTGCCCCATCTGGCGGAGTCAGGTTAATACTACACAGGTCTCATCGGTTTCCATGGACTCGAGCAGTGCCTCGTGGGCGTGTGGGATACAGAGTACAATAATTTATGATTGTTCCATTTCCATTATTTATTTTAGGAGGCAACTTGTGTGTGCGTGCGTGTGTGTGTTCTTACTGGCTATGGCTAGCAGCATGGCGATAGCAGCGAAGGTGCCAGCGAGGCCCTGGCCGCTCATGAAGACGGCACTGTACTTCTGGGGCAGCAGACCCACCAGGCCGAACAGACTGCCCTGCATCGTGGCACCAAACGCTGACAGGAGAGCAGAGAGAGGACTCATTTCATTACACACACACACAGGCCCTCATTTATCAATTGAGTGTAAATTCTGCCCCAAATTCGAGTGTAGTTTTCGTAGTACACCCACGTCGAGTCGGCATTTATAAAGTGATCGCAAACAGCTGATCCTTCCTAATTTCATTCCTAGCAGTAATAAATGTGACGGCTGAAATCAATCTGGCACGCCCTATGAAATCACGCCTCGCCCTCGTTTTTGCGACATGAACAACTGCAATACGACCTGGAAACCATGGTTACAGGAAAAATAAAGTTCCCCTCGCTTGCATAAGTTGCCTTGCTGCCCCCTCTCATACACACAAACACACACACACACACACACACACACACACACAGACGCACGCACGCACACGCAACTTGCAACTTGTTGTATCTTAAATAAATAAACCTGCATGAATTAAATAAAGCTGTAGCCTACCCTGTCTGTTTCTCCTCTCGCTTCGCTTCCCCCTGCCCCCCTGCCCGCCTCAACTCCAGAAAGTCTGCTGTAGATTAGGCTACAGTAGGCTACCCATGTTGGGACTCTCCGCAGCTCGTCCCGTCCAGAGAAGGCTCTGGTCCCGTCATGCAAAACACTGTTTAAATGGCTTACGCATCTAACTTGCAAGTTGCAACATTGTTTTTAATTGCTTGTAAAGTTAGAAATCTCCTACCAATTTCACATGACACAAAGACACATCGTTGATGTATTCCTTACTTTTTTTTTTTTTTTTTTTCTTTTTTATAGAAGATGTAGCCCATACCTATAGTTTTATATAAACATTTTAGTAGTGAATACATATGTTTCGATGCCTGTGACAGCCTCTCAGCTGGTCAAACAATGCTGCTCCGCTGTTCTACGACAGAAAAACAGGTGAGGACAAAGCGTACGACAGCTCCCGACCAGACGTGATTTTTGTCTTGGCACAAGTTCAAATTCATGCTTTGGCGCAAATGATAAATGCCGAAAGTTGCGGTAATTTCGGCGTACACCCATATTTTGGCGTACGCACGGTTGATAAATGAGGGCCTTACTGTACAACATCAAAGACAGAACCTGCACATATTCCAAGATGAAACACTAGACACCGGCGCTGGCTCATAATGTAAATATAATCTTATTATACAGTACTTGTGAAGATCCCTGCCACTGCGTATCCAACATTAAAAACAGCCACTCTCTCGATTTTTCGACATGAATCCTAGCAATTTTGGGTTCATGATCCGGTCGGGAGCAGATGATAACTTACGTCATGTTGTGTGTATATGTTTTCTGCATACAGTACATGACTGCTGGGTCGCAAGACAATTTTCAGCGTGAACTGACAAAGTATCACATCATATCATTGTAGTCTGGTTTGTAGTCATCAGGCCGGAAAACCCCCCAAAAATTTTTTTAGGGCCCACCCAATAAAAGATTTGATGTGGCGTAGGTATGAATCCGACACGTTTCCTCAAGTACTTTTTGGAATAGTTCATTTGGTACAGTCGTTGCTGTCGGGAGGAAACCTCATAACTCCATTGTTGAGGTTTTTGATTTTTGTTTTGGCATAAATCATTGCTATTGAACAACCTTTACGTCTGTGTGTTGTTTTGAAAATATTGAACCAATGGAAAGTAGTAAAAAGTGCTTTGAACAAAACCTCTTAACTCCATTGGACCCTCAAAATGTCTGCTAAAGCAACTAACTCCACCACCTCTCCCCCTCTCATGGAAGTAATTGACAATATATAAAGTTACAACACCAACTTTGATGAGGCTGTATTGCTTGTTTTAAAAAATATATAGGCCTATGGTTTTCTTAATTTCCTGAAAAATGTATATTTTTCATTTCCTGAAAAATGTATATTTTTCATTTCCTGAAAAATGTATATTTTTCATTTCCTGAAAAATGAACATTTTGGAGTTATGAGGTTTCCTCCCGACAGCAGAGATATCCAAAACCAGTGTTTTTGACGTCCCATCGCGGTCCCTTCGCTAGTTCAAACTGTCGGTGGGAAGGGGTGTTACCTTAAGTGGCAGCGGTGGCCGAACGGATAGCGGATCGGTCTTGATACCGGAAGGTCGCCAGTTCGAATCAGCGGTCCGACACGTTAAAATTACCACCGCTGAAGTGCCCTTGAACAAGGCATTGAACCACTACGATGAAATGTGTTCTATGAGCAGGGCCTGGCTGGAAACAAGTTCTTGAGCTTAGCCCAGATACCCTGGGTAAATATAGTAATCATCACCTTATCGCAACCCGAAACCCTGATCTTAGCTATAACCCTGGCAGGAGAAAAGAAGGAAAAGAGTTGGAGGAAGAAAAAAACCCAATTCTCACAGTTAATGAACCAGATGGTCGCCATGGTGACCGAGAAGAAGGTGTCCGTGTCCATGCTGGGAGGCACCTTCACCAGGATGGCAGTGATGATGAAGAGGATGAGCATGCCCACCAAGCTGCCCGCAATACGCACCGTCTCCGATATCCTACACGCACACGCGCACACACACACACACACACACACACACACACACACACACATACATACATACAACATTATTATTACATCACTGTCGGTGTGTGCCAAAATGTTACTTTTCAGGGGGAAAAAAAGGTTTTTAACATTTTTAACTAAAATCTTTGCTTCTGGGGGTCCCTGAAACATAACATTTTCAGATGGGGGAGGTGGACAAATTCATGTAAGTTCTGGGGGTCCTTGACATGAAAAAGCCAGTACTAAGTTCCGACACGTATTTTGGTCCGACGGTCATTTGTCCAACAACCTACCTCTATCCCTAACCTAACCATAACCGCAAGCACGGGAGCAGCGCATGTTCGAGCGGTAGTCCGATAATGCTCCGTCGGAATTACGTCCGGATCCCGAACCATTAGGATTTAGAAGAGAAGAAACATTCGTTGAATCGGCCGCGGGTCTTAATTAATGTGGTCACTGACCTCTGGTAGAGGAAGGAGTTGAGGAGGGTGAACAGCAGCAGGGGCAGCTGGGAGAGGAGGGTCATCCAGTTGTTGAAGTAGTACTCTTTACGGACCACCACCGTCCCATTGCTCCATTCTGTGGTGTTCAGACGATCCTGGAAATACTGGAGGGAGAAAGAGAGACACACAAAGCCACTTGTAACCATAGATATTAAAACATAAGCGGAGCTTTGCGCCAGTTCAGTCTCTATCCTTCTTTATACTCTATGGTTACGTACCCTTTGCTTCCGTTATGCTTCGCAATGAATCTCGGGAAAGCTTTCCTCCATGTTGCCTTCCCTCGAGATACAGACGCCCCAGAGCCGGAAGAGGCTTTATATGTCTATGCTAATGCTTGTAACCAAGTAAAGTGCTAATAGAATCAAATCAGTCAAATTCAACATTTAACCTATTTTGGGCGGGAACCCCTTTTGGTGTTAGCATTATGTTATGCTTTAGCTATTGAGAAATAGCAGATCTACGAGCTTGTAGGTCTGCTATTTTTTGAAAAATCGAAGAACGACTGACATAGAAACATAGCTTTTTCAGAAAACTGTCAGGATCTAGAAGACATTTTTAGAATCTGATCTCAGGTCAAAATGGGTTAAATGGCAGTCGAATGGCACACTTGCCCATCGGGGCAACCTGAAGGCAAACTCCACTTTCCTGAAATGTTTTATTTACTTAGATAGATAGATACTTTATTTGTCCATTTGTTTTGTGCCAAGCAGTCATCAGGATACGAAAAACAACACCGCATTATACACATTACAAACGGATCACACAATACATTGACGATACTTGACAGCTCCTCTCTTGCAGGGAGGGAAAAAAATAAACAAATAACAAAAGGCTACCAGTCATAGTTCCAAGAGGCATCACATTGCATTACATTTTATGCACAGAACCGAGATGGGGCCTGCTTTTTCATAACCCCTTTTGGTGTTAGCATTATGTTATGCTTTAGCTATTGAAAAATAGCAGATCTACAAGCTCATAGCTTATAGGTCTGCTATTTTTGAAAAATCGAAGAACGACTGACATAGAAACATAGCTTTTTCAGAAAACTGTCAGGATGTAGAAGACATTTTTAGAATCTGATCTCAGGTCAAAATGGGTTAAGGGAACAAACGATCTCGAAGCCCTAGCCTGCAGAGAAGGTACAGAGAAAGATGGTATTGACTGTAACGGGTGCGTTCTGTCCCTAGCAATAGCTTTCCCCTTCCGAACCTGAGTATCCGGGTCTCATGCATCGATATCATACTCTCAAGGCGTACCCCAGCAGCTATTTTGCTGAATACGTTGATGATTTTATGGACTTTGTTCTATTCTTATTAACCAATGATAATGAGCCATACCAGGAAACAAAGCAAAACGTCAATGCACTCTCCACGAAGGACCCTACTTTTGTGTCATTTTCTTAATTGCTAGTCAATGTTTACAGAGAGAATGCTGATGACGGATATGCCTGAATGACTGAGATCCAGCGTGTGCATGTGAAATAGAGGCCTCAGTCACATACAGTACTGTACATGACTACATGTGCAGAGACGCATATACAACACGTGCAAGGAAGGCAGATACTGTATGGCTGCATAGCTATCTCACTAAGAGGACTCAGGAATCATACGATATACTGACCGCAGGGACTTAAATGGATCACAACATAGTATTTTAAAGTACATACACATGCGAAAATAAAAAAAACAACAACAAAACGGTCTTTATACATAACCTGCTAATCTGCATCTAATCTAAACCTACACAATAACAGCTCTAATTCCCTCAAAAGGGCAATGCTTTGCCTTTCGGTCCAACATGTGATTCCTTAAGAAGGCTGAGAGGGTTGTGGAGATTAGAGGGGTATTAATCACATGCTTTAGCTCTTTAGAAGTAAATCTATCATTTGATCAGTTAAATAACCAATCTTAACAATGATGGTCGGTCGGGCATGATGTTGGTCAAGTGGCTTCCTGATGTAGCACCAGAGATTAAAATAGGGTGCATTTTGCATCCCAAAACGCAGTTTATAGTTAAGGGCATAGGTTAAGGGACGCAATAAAACAACGACCTCTGCATCCACGGGATGCACTACTGTACTGTTTTTTAAACAGTTAAATGCTGCAATTTGTAAAAATTTGAGTCAAAATATGACTCCTAACGTCGTTGAAGTTGGACTCATAAAATGTCCCTGGGACTCATCTAAAAGACCATCCCTGCATCCCGGGACTCATTACATTGAAAACCTATTTACATCACTGTAGCACTTCAACATCCAAGCTAGCCACAGGTTGCAGATAGATAGTTGTCTTAATACTTTACCATGGAGGCGGTCATGAAGAAGTTCCATGGTAGCAGAGTTCCCAGGCCCAGGATGAAGAAGATGATTCCCACCAAGAACCCCCTGGAAACGAATGAGGAGACACGAGAAGGATGTTAAGAGGAGCGCGCTTTTAAAAAAGGTGCCGGGAAACCCCTCTTACAGAATATTGACAATACACGGTACAAAATACTGACAGCTTTGCATTTCTTCTTCACATCTTGATATGAAGATAGACCTTTTTCATAACATGTTAAATAATAAACAATCAGGTCTGTGAATAGATCTGAAGTCTGGCCACACACAATTACAAGGATGTTTTTTTTAAAAACATGGCTTTGATCACCAGCACAGTTTGAGTTCTGTGAACACACGCCCAGGTGCATTGAAACTGCGGTGGAGACGGGAAGTGGGAAGTGGGATATGATGACAGTGAGAAGAATAGATTATTTTTCTGGGTTTTCCAGCCACGCAAACAACTGTTGGACTCACCTGTCCTGCGGAGAGTCCGTTCGGTCTTTCATCCTGGTGTAGGAGGTTCTGGCGAAGCTGCAGGGGCAACAGAACAAAGGGAAACGACTGAGCGTCAGCATCGTATCAGCACAGGCTTCACTGAGCTTCATATTTACGCCGGCAGTACACAGGCCTCACTGAGCCTCCCGAGTTCACTGATATCAGTACAGGCCTCACTGAGCCTCCCGAGTTCGCTGATATCAGTACAGGCCTCACTGAGCCTCAAGAGTTTGCCAATATCAGTACAGGCCTCACTGAGCCTCTCGAGTTCGCTGATATCAGTACAGGCTTCACTGAAGCCTCAGAGTTGTAATCCGGCAAGATGGTCCTCAGTCGGCGCTCCCCTACTTGCGTGTGTAGGAGGAATCCATTCCTGTGCATTCTGGCACAAAGCTGCAAAGGGCGTTCCGCAGAGCCTTCCCCACGAGCACTTCATGGAATACGGAGCAGCATGCTGTTGCCATCACCATAATTGCCTCCTCCTCCTCCTCCTGAGCCTGACACTGCCTGAACGTTGCTTTCCAGATAGCTTCCTTCCTAGTTCATATACGTCTAAGGAAAAAAGCACTTCTGAGAGTTCTAGAATAGAGAATCACGTATTGTGAACCGTGTACTCAAAATGTGAGAGAGACACAGAGAGAGTAGGCTAACTGAGACTCACGTTGGACTCTCCCAAACCCTCTCTCTCTCTCTCTTTACATCCCATGACCTGAATTAGAACTTCAGGCAAGTTCCCATTTAGGTTTTGGCAAAGAGACCAGCCCCAGAGCTCCAAATACCTCCGTCCCTCTTTTGTGAGTAGATTAGGCAGGAATCTCCCTGAATTCACTCCCTGGACATGTACTAACTAGGCTATACTGTATACTATACTATACTATAAAACAACGAACACACACATAACATATAGCTGTGCAAACTCACCAACAGCATAAGGATATTGACCTAGCCGAGAAAGCCGTGTAGTGGGATTGCCAGCATTCAAGTCCTGAAATGGCTTTGACCTAGCATGGGCTCTTACACTGTGAGACCAAGTTACTGACAGCAAGGGGGATAAAACCGTCCACCTTGTCCAAACCAAACGATCAAAATATGGCGACCGTTTTGTTTTGACTCACAAAGAGAGCAGAGCAGACTGGGGCAAACGGGGGAGGGAGGGGCCTGCACTCCTACCTGTCAGCGCTTGCACCCCGCGTTATCATCACAGCTAAAACCAACTCCTGCCTTACTGAAAGCTTATTTGCTTTAACACGAAGACGATGCCAACTGCCAGTGCCTAGGCGTTGAAATACAGCAGTACTGTGGCAATACACAGGACATGCGGGGGTTCTTCTACTCATAGATATTATGCTTCTACTGGTGTCATCACTGTAGACAGGAAAGCCTGACCCTAAAACCTAACCTCAGTCTTAACCGGCCATGCATGAGTCTTAACCATGCACTCAGTCTCTCTCTCTCTCATACATACACACACACAAACAAACAAATACAGCTGGGGGGCATTCTCACAGAGTACAGCCATGACAAACAGAACTGAGTGGATGAATCATATTCTAAATCTGTACAAAATACTAATTAAAGATGAAAACAAGCCATTGATTCAGTTCTCGTAGCTTAATTTCATGGACCGCATAATTTTCAGGCATGTTTTTAGGCAGCCTACTACAAGGCGTGCGACAAGGATAACGAGGTTTCCCACACACACACACACACACACACACACACACACACACACACACACACACACACACACACACACACACACACACACACACACACACACACACACACACACACACACACACACACACACACACACACACACACACACACACACACACACACACACACACACACACACACAGCTCTCTACACGCATCAACTCCCTTTAAATGACCCTTTGGCTACACCAGGCCAAAATGACAACAAAATAATCCTCCAACCGTCCTGCTTTCTCTTGGCTCCATGACCCTGTCTTTATTTGGCATTCTCCTTGTGTGACCTCGCAGGATGAAGGAATATTCTCATGAACTTTGCATCTGTGCTTGTTTGCAATGTTGGGTGTATTGGGAATGGGAAGATGGGAAACTGACTCTCATTCTGTGGGAGCCACTTGACGTAAGTTGACACTTGAACACTGGCTAAAAATCCAATCAATCGATTTGACTGCTTCTTGAAAGCACCATTTTGATCATTAAAAGAGTAGTCACCCAAAATGATTTATGTCCTATCAATTTACACACTCATACCTATTTATTTACATGCACATCGACGGTGGGTGCTGGGCCAATAAGGCATAACATGAAAGGAGGAAGGGCAGCTTTTGGTAAAGGAATGACTTTATTATCAGACAAGACAACGTTTCGATCTCACAGGATCTTCATCAGGTCAATATCAATCACACAGACACCCCATGAGGCCTGTGAATTCATGGAGATGTTTTTGTTGTATTCCTCAGCCAAAACTTTAGTGAGTGACATCGACAATGACATCGGTCGGTAGGAGACAAAATCCATGAATTCAAGGATCATGGGGTGTGTAATTAATATAAATTAAGTATTTTATTTAGGTGAACTACTCCTTCCTCTGATTAGAATCTGAGGTTAACAACAGCAGCGTTGCCGCCCCCGTTAAACGGCAACAAGTGTGTGTGTGTGCGTGTGCGTGTGTGTGTGTGTCCATGTGTGTGTGCGTGCATGTGTGGTGGGTGGGGCGGGGGGGTTAACCAAGGTGAGCCTACATGACAACTGTGCTCGAAACAACAAGTCACATAAGGCCTCGAAAAAGGTACTTTGACAATAAGCATTCTTGTTTGTATAATCGCGAGCTAATAGTGTCACTTAATCTGCTTACGATATAGGCTAAGTATGCTCTGTATGATCAGGAATGGAAAAACAGCTAATAATTAACTATCAGAGTGCTAGTAATACAACCAATCTTGACCCAGGGCAAAGAAACAAAATAAACGCTTGCTTGAGTATATAGTTGCAGGGTTAACAACGAACACAGCTACAAACCAAAACCAAAAACTTCCCACAGAAAAAAGAAACCAACTGCCCTGAAGGGTAAATTCAACGTCCAGTGAAGTTAACATAACAAGAGACATGTATTTTGTTTCAAAGAACCTGACTGACTGCATGAGAAGAGAATTAGCTCAATTATTCATACGGTTGTTTATTTTCAGCTCGTTTAGGCAGTAATGGAGGACAGTAATGGAAGGACAAGAAAGATGAGAGTTGGGGGACAGCCTGCGTGCAAGACGAGAGGCCCTCGCAGGCAGCTCCCAGGGTGTCCTGGGGTCAATGCACAGAGACCAGAACAGAACACCAGGCACTCTCCTTTTCTCAGTATCAACAGTCTATAGCCAGGCATGGCTGAATGAATAGCTTCATTGTTCGTTCATAACTTCCTCCAGGTCTTTAGTCCCCTGATGATGATGTTGCAAAGACCAATCTGCACGTAAATGTCTTGTGACTCATTGGCTGTCAGGAAAGGGTCCATCGCTGTTGACTTAGGCAGTAATCAAATCAAACACTGTGCAGCCGTTGAATTCCTAGCCCAGCTTACAGCTCACGGTGTGTGCCGTATCGGATCCAACAAGAGTCATGCGAACATATACAAGTCACTGTGTGCATGGTGCTCCAGTAATGATTGAAAAGCTCCTCAGCAAAAGCTGTCTGCCTGTGTGGCAGCCAAGGGGCCAGTGAGGCACTCCAACGTTGAAGCACTGGGCCCTAGTGGTAAGAGGAGGGACTACAGGCGGACCCGTGGATTCATGACCGGGAAACCCCGTGCAGCTGGGCTTTAACATTGAGCGCTCGGTTGCACTTCCGCATTTGACCACCAACATTTGGTGGTCAAATGCGGAAGTAGACGTTTTGAGACGGTCCTTCCGGGTGCTTCAAAACGCCACTGAGCAACTTCCACTGACATGAATAGCGGAGGGGGCGGAGCTTCGCGCCAGATCAGTCTCTATCCTTTTATATACTCTATGGTGGCAGCCAGGCCCCAGTACGAGGGCCCGTGTGGCAGCCAGGCCCCAGTACGAGGGCCCGTGTGGCAGCCAGGCCCCAGTACGAGGGCCTGTGTGGCAGCCAGGCCCCAGTACGAGGCAGCCAGGCCCCAGTAGGAGGGCCCGTGTGGCAGCCAGGCCCCAGTACGAGGGCCCGTGTGGCAGCCAGGCCCCAGTACGAGGGCCTGTGTGGCAGCCAGGCCCCAGTACGAGGGCCTGTGTGGCAGCCAGGCCCCAGTACGAGGCAGCCAGGCCCCAGTAGGAGGGCCCGTGTGGCAGCCAGGCCCCAGTACGAGGGCCCGTGTGGCAGCCAGGCCCCAGTACGAGGGCCTGTGTGGCAGCCAGGCCCCAGTACGAGGGCCTGTGTGGCAGCCAGGCCCCAGTACGAGGTCATTCAGACAGAGAGGGAATGTATGTGGACTGTGGAGGTGGAGGTAGTAGTGGGATTAAACGTCTTTAACGGGATTAAAATGTGCCTGCAAATATTTCAGATCAAACTATTCATTCATTAGTTGATGCTTCATTCATACAAGCTTATGCCTTTATTCAGGGGTGAAAAATCAACCTTATTCCAAATAGATATTGCGAATGTATTGATGAATAATTAGACAACCAACAGTTAAATATATATATTTATTTTTTTCAGGCGACTATCACATGACTAAAAGGCCCCGGTGTGGCCTCTCAGCTCTGTGGGCTTTGGAGTCTTTAGACACAGAAAACTCTCTGTGTGTGTGTGTGTGTGTGTGTGTGTGCGTGCGTGCGTGCGTGCGTGCGTGCGTGCGTGCGTGCGTGCGTGCGTGCGTGCGAGCATGTGCTCAATGGAAATGCCTCAGGCACAAGGAAACTGGATGGTCGAGAGTCTAGACGCTACTACAGTCAGCGATTCCCAGCTGGACCTATAATTATGCTCAGTCAGTGTCAAATTCAGTTTACCGTATGTGTACATTTCCGCTGTTTACATACCATTAAAAGAAAGATATTTTGGATTCCTCATTCATAAAGGTTGACACAGTAGTACTAGTAGGCCTGACCTCGATTAGTCGACTGATCAATCAAGGGAGTCTTAGTCTACTACCAAACTCTTAGTCGATTAGTCAATGTTTGTTTTTCTTTTTTGCATGATTCGACTTAGTGATTGGTCTAATTTGTTATATTAACAAATAGTTTGAGGATATATATCATGATTTATTGGGAGAAACCAAGCAAGTATATGTTAAATTAGACATTAGGCACCCCCCACAGCCCAAATGGAATGATTCTCTATTGCATAATTATTTTCATGTTATTTCATGTTATGCAATCAGACTGATTCGACTGCCAATCTCTCAGGTTGCCTCATAGTCGACTATAGCTAACATCACATCACATTTACATAACATGTAAAGCACATCTTTACATTTATGATTTTATTAGCTACTGTGAACCTGGAAGAGGTGCTTTCTTTCTTTCAAATATCTGAACATGTTTAGTAAGTAACTATGGTCACATGGTGTCCTGAATCAAAACCACCCTCATTAGGTGGGGTTCTGTATAATGCTATCATTTTGATTAGATGCTAATCTCAGATTGCTCAAAGGGGCCTTAAAGGGCGAATATCCAAACTGTAAAAAATAGGCCGGGCTAATACTTGTATATGATAATACGGCCAAAAAACTGTACTGTGTTTAAGTGCTCCTCTCTCATAGGAGATGACAAAACAAAATAAAATGCTCATGTTCGTTACACACAAATAAGACAAATATTTTTCCCAATAGACGTGCCAACTTAGTTGGGAAGGTGTAACCATATAATTCTTCCGAGATCAGATAACACAGAACAGACATGCACACAATAATAGATCACACCCATGGCATGCATGCCTCCTTCGCCACACAAACACACACACCTTGCATGCCTCCTCCTCGAACCGCCTTCACTGTTTGATACAATGTCTGGATCATGGGAAATTGGTCAAAACATTACCCGGTTTTGCCAAGCAGAACCCTATTCTGGATGGCAACGCCATGTGACAGAGCCCCGGAGCTACACACATGGAGGTCACAGATGGGTCTGACTCTAAACTAAGGCTTTGCATGCTTAGCTCACCACACACATGCCTGGCATGCCTCCTCCACCACACACATGCGTGCCTTAGTTCCAAGTGTGACACTGCAAAAACCAAACTGCTGAACAGCCACATTAAACCATGCTCGTCTTTGTTGTGTCCAACTGCCACCCCCTATTATCCAGGACACGTACCCCTCAATTTCGGGAATCATTTGGTTGGCCTGCTCTGTTTAAGAAGTAGGTCAAATCACTCCAGCACAGAAAAGACTTACTGGTCACCACCAGTGTGACTGTTGGAGATGCCGTGGGGAGACTTTATTGGCAAACCATTTTCATGTTTTCTGGAGTTGCCCTTTAGCTGTGGTTCCATTTTGGAGTCTTTGGAGAAGTGTCCAGTGTCCTGGAAGCAGCTTTTTGGAGGACTTCAATTTGCAAGGCAGGATCAGTATTTACTGAGGGTATTGCTGGTGGCATCCAAAAAAAAAGCCTTAACTAAAAAGTGGCTTACGAATGTTACACCAACTATAAATCAATGGATTGATTCAATCTATCATTTATTATTGCATTCAGCTTTAGAGGTTAAACTGAAGTCTTTACAGACAACTGGTTTAATCATGTCTTTACCCATAAGACCTGATTTTATTTAAATTCAGTTGTGTTAAATCTGTTCCATTAATGGACTTTGTCCACCTGTGGATGCACCTGTTTGAGGTACTTGTATAGTGAAGTGAGTGACTAGAGAGGCCAATATTTCCCCTTTATTTGTATGTATATTGTATGTTTGGTTTGTATGTATTTTCCTAGTCTTTTCCTTTTCATGTATGTTTGTTGTTTAAAATTAAATAAAACGGAAATAAAAAAGGAAAAAGAAAGTCAAATCGATCAGTTCATCGACATTGAGTCATTTGAGTGTCAGCTGAGACCCCCTGTAAACAATAATGATGGGGGGGTTGACCATAGAGTTACAGACCGGAGCGACCCCCCGCTATTCATTTCAATGGAAGTTGCTCAGTGGCGTTTTGAAGCACCCGGAAGAACACTCTACTTTTGGATCTTTTCGATTTAGACACCCATTGGGCAAGTATAGGTCATGTTTTACTTGCCCAAAGGTGACGGTCATGCCCACTTGCCCGGATAGAAAATTATGAGGGCTGTGAGTCAAGATATGAACATACCTCAATATTTATGACAAAAATCTCAATAGCTATAAATAGCTATTTTCAATCATGAGCTAATTACTGTTGTCTGTTAGGTTGACTAACATTCCAGGCACCTATTAGGCCCTGCATTTATGTAGGCTACTGGTATATTGAGTTGGCTCCATGTGATTGTGTACATTTTCATACCATTTACTATTTCACATGGCATTTGGTACCATGTTCATGCATGCTCATGCTTCATCTGATAGCTTTCAAGGATGTGACAGTTGGCAGTGCACCTGTATTCAATGGAACCTGATTGTATCTTGCACTTCCTGTTATCTTGTCACAACAACGCTGAGGAAGCCAGTCAGTTGTCCAACTTGTCCAACAAGGTAAATAAACCATGTGAAAATTAATTCATTTCGTTCATTGAGCCTTGCACCTATAAGACTATAAGACTATAAGATTTCTGCTTTTGCAGACTGTATTCTCTTATTTTAAATTAAGTCCACGGACATCTTGTGATCAACTAAAGATAGTTAGGCCTATTGCTTCCCCAATCAAACACAGGCAAGTCGGGCAACTTCAAAGCAAACTCCACTTCTTGCCTGAACGTTGTATTTACTACTTGTCACTGTCTGTCAAGTGTCAACCCCTTTAAACATTACTGTTGGCTCCCAGAGCTAGTTTGCTTGGTCTTTCTTTGCTACAACTGACAATTCCTTTAGTTCGTGGACAAGATTATGACAAATTATAACCTCGTTTGTGTGTGAGTCAGTCACCTCCAGAAAGGAGGATTACCAGCCAGGCTAGTAAGTATAATTCGAGGATGAGTCAGACTCAGACGACACATGTGCTCCTCGATCCTCGCCAGGCCAGATGGCAGGACAGGTGCCATATTGCAGCCAGGTCAGGATGACACACTGACACGCGCCTTAAATTACCCGCAATTTTTTACTCTATTCAAGGAAATTAGAATTAGAAAGCATAGAATAGAATAGTGGCACATTATATTTGGCCAGTCAGTGTTCCAACAAAATGGTGTGGTGGTTATATGTATGGCAATGTGGTGAATGACTTTAAGGCTTAAATATAATAAACCCAAAATATGGTACACATGTATAAAAACAATAATCTGTATTCTGTAAAAGCAGAAATAATCATTTCAGAATACAGATGATGATGATGCTATAGTGATCCAGGAGAGCGATGCATACATCAAATCGCATGGCACATTATAGGACAGTTTCAGATGTTAAATGGTAGTGGTACCCGTGGCTAAATTCAAGAAAACACTTGACATTTATTAGTTTTATTTAAGCCTTTGAAATCGTATTAAACGCAATTGAATTGACACACACAGCCAGCGCAGGATGGAACAAGAGTTGCATTGTTGTCAGTCGGACAGACATCGCACCATTCAACCCACGCATGCACGTCGCATGAAGAAGGGAGCCGCTCTATGTCTGTCCACAACAAAACAACGGCCCATTTAAGGCCGGTTTCGTACAAAAAGGAGTCAAATAAATGCATATGATCTCACTGACTTAGTACTACAGCGATCGGCAGGGCTATATTTTATATTAAGAACACTGTTTTTTATAGCTTACCTTGAAACGATGCGCTGGCCTGGTGCTGTGCTGTCCTGTCACTGGTGGTGGCGTGCTGCCGTTCTCATGTTGTTGTTGCTCCCTGCGGAGAAACTATAAACACAACAGATGTCCGTCCTCCTCCGCCGATGTCATTAATGAAACGATAATAATAAATGAACCCCGAATGTAACGCGATCGCCCTTTTTGTTTCCTCCTCGTCCTCGCACATCCACGTGGCGGGAACGCGCGGCGCGTAGTTCACAAATGGCTCCAGTTTACAGTATTTGACTCAGCGAGCTTAGCGACGTAGACAGACAGTAGTGTGTACGTAATCGTCATTTCCATCTCGTCCGTGCAGACCTATAGTATACAGACTGTGTGTGTGTGGGGGGGGGGGGAGTGGACGCCCCTCCCCCCGTGCTCTGCTGTATGGTGAAGAAGTGGTTTTCAACATGCACGCGGGCCGTTGGGTTCGTGACAGCCTAGGGGGGTCAGGGCAGGCAGCTGCCAGCATGACTGACAGACAGTTTATCTTCATGACTTCGTCACCATTATTATGTCATGTTATTTAAATACAGGTTAATGATACTACCTACCTACCTAGGCCTGTACATAGACAGACCTAAACCAGGGACAAATTAGCCATTGGGGCTGTGGCTCTCAGGGGGCCTTCGGGGAAATTGGACCACGCAGACGGCGCAGTACTAGGTTTAACGCCCTGAAAAGGGCTCTGCGTGGGGCCCTTCATTGGCTGTTGATTTTGTTAAATTTAGGTCAAAAAGATGATAAAAACACGGAAAAACGCGAATGTTGCGTGCACGCGCGCTATGGGGGCCCTGCATAAATGACCGGCCCCAGGGGCCCTCGTGGGGGTTAATCCGTCCTAAACTGCAGTGGTCTGTGGACCAAATGACACTGTGTGGCCAGTGTGGGATTAATCAAACAAGCAGCAAGGGACCTCTATACACCTGTCTCCTGCTACTACCTAACAGAAAAGGTAACCGAGGGTCCCGAAAGGGGCTACTTACTACCCTGTGTAACTTACACACAGGGTAGTAGCAGGAGACGGGTGTATAGATGCATGTGAGATAGATCCTTCTTTTTATAGGCCTACCTCTATTCATAGATCTATATTCCCTGTTATTTGGTTTAAGGTGTATGGAAGCTGACCTGTACCTGTTTAAGGTGTATGGAAGCTGACCTGTACCTGTTTAAGGTGTATGGAAGCTGACCTGTACCATGCAGCAGTGCTGTTTAAGGTGTATGGAAGCTGACCTGTACCATGCAGCAGCAGTGCTGGTTTAAGGTGTATGGAAGCTGACCTGTACCATGCAGCAGCAGTGCTGTTTTGTGCTGAATTGGCACTGCATGGAAGAACCTTGTCGTAGCGGCATCAGGCCTCAGGCCTTGGGCAGATAAAGCAGCCCATGGTTGTATAATAACCTTGAACACAGGGACGTGCAGAGTGTTAGCTGATCTACAAGCTCTCGACGCATCGCAGAGCTGAGAGCTTGTAGATCGGCCATTTTCCCGGCGTGACCCCGAGGCCCTCACTCGTTGGCTATTGGAGATGCCATGGATGACATGGATTTCTAAACAAACTCTTTCAACACAAAATGCTGAGTTCAAGATCAGGAGAGTTCAGAAAAAAGCAATTCTCGGGTATGGCATGGAAAGGAGAGGAGGGCATTTGCATTTCTTTCACCACAGTAAATGCTGCATTCATGGTCTGGAGAGGGCAGTTTTTTGGTTTAGTTTTTTTACAGACGGGTAAAAGGGCACGGGCTGAACGTGTGCACGTGCCTGCTTGAACGATTAGAAATGTTTATAATCTATTGTGTTTCTGTTTTTCAGGTCCAGGCCTGGCTTTCATGGCATCTCTGGTAGAAGAGGTAGGCTACTGAAATTTTTTACTTAGTATGTACACATGAGTATTACAGCAACAAAAGCATTTTACAGGACATGTTTGGACTGAAAAAGGTGTACGCTGAAGCCGTAGCTTATATAGTGCCTACCCTTTTTGCCGTACTTATATTACATTAGTGCAAATAATCAAAAAATAAAAATAGAAAATAAGAACAAATAATATAAAAATAAACACATCAATGCATTTGGTAGAATCATATGGAGATGGAAATGCTGCAATATAAGAGGTTTATGGTTTATGTGTAGAAGTACTCATTATGCAGTATGTCCCATTTCACAAGTTCTATAGTCCTGAGTAAAGCCCTAACCACACCATGCATCTCCTTGGGTCCAAACGGTTGCAAGGAGTTGCATGGTGACCCTTTGGTGGGGTTTGGGCCATTGAATTCCATGCATTGAATTCACACTTCTTGGGACAACGTGGGACGACGCGCGTCAACGTGCAACAGGACATTTCACACCGCCGGGACAACGTTAAAACCGTCTTGACCCTCTGGTGTGGTTAGGCCCAAACCACACCATTGCAACTCCTTGCAACAAAACGGTTTTAAGGACACACCAATGCAACTCATTGCAACTGCCATTGGGGATAATGGTTGCATTCAACTACATGCAAGGAGTTGCACTGGTGTGTTTTGGGCCTACAAAGTACACTAAATGGTAAATATAGCGCCTTTATCCAAGGCGCTTTACATAGATTGTGCATTACATTCACCCATTCATACACCGATTGCGGCGGAAGCCATGCAAGGTACCAACCAGCACATCGGGAGCAATTTGGGGTTCAGTGTCTTACACTATTTCGGCCTGGGCCGTGGCTCAGCGGTCCAGGCACCTTGGCTGGTAATCCAGTCTGGCAGTGTGCCGCGGGTTCGACTCTCGATCCCGACGGCCTTTACTGCATGTCACTCCCCCATCTCTCTCCCCATTTCCTGTCAGCCTACTGTCTGTCCCTCTATAAAAAAGGCGGAAGCCGCAAAAAAATAAACAAAAAAATAAAATTAAAAAAAGTACACTATTTGCCTCTGAGATGCAGTGGAGTAGAAGCAAAAGTATTGAAATTTGGACAGTACAGTACTTGAGTTCTTACGTTCCACCACTGCATTGCATACCCCCAGGCAATATGCCCCTATACCTCACCTGCTTCGTTCTCCATAATTATTCTCTTTGGTCTGGATTCGCAGATGATATACAGTATACAAACTGAACTAAATTTCACATTTTGATACTGAAATATATAATATATTTGGGGTATTAATAGTGGTTGTTGTGAAATAATTGTCAAAACAGAACTGCCACAAATGCATATTGTGGTTTTGGGGATAGTGACCAATTGCTGTTTGTTTTTGTGAATGCCCCTTTTATGGTATCGTGTGTGGCCACCAGCCATCAAATCTCACTCCACTGCACTCCGAAGCATGGGAGCCGAGGTTAATGTAGCTGTAGCCTTACCCTAGAGGCCCACTTGTGCGGCATCATTATTTTAATAGCCTGGTGCAATCATTTAACGGTTTGACTTTTTTGTTTGTCCCACTGTTTCCCATAGACCGATTATTACAGTAGCAGTAACATGTAGTCACTGACTTGCTCTACACATATACGGCAAAGCTAGGCACCAACAAAACATGATGTACTCATTTTACAGATAGAGAAATTTGGGAGTTTTGTGTATTTTGTTGTTGTACATTTAAGAGATTAATGATCAAAATCTTAGATATGTTTACTCATCCTTCAGCCATGTTAACTAGTTCAAAAGTGACATGCTGCTCTTATGTACTGTCACGATATTTAGATAGTCTTGAGATAGTCTTTTTTGTGTTTGTGTGTGTTTAGTCAAGGTGGGCTTGAATGTATAGTACATGATGTACTACCTAACCATGCACTATGAATGTAAACAGTTTGAAATGTAAACGATAAATTGCCATGGCTTTGATCATGCTGAAAATGTGATACTTCTTTCTATATGATGTGATGACCCCATGGTCTTTCCTATAGCACCACCCTCAGGCCAAAAGGTTCACTTGTACACAAGATATTTCAAACTCTAATATAGCCATGAGCACATGCTCCCCAGAGGAAGAACTATTTTGATTTTGGTGACCCCATCACCTACAGTACTCGGGCCCAATCCCAATTGCCTCCCTCAAGCCCTGAGCCCTGAACCCTCATTGACTTTAGTGACGTCAGCTGTAAGTGCTTGAGGGTGAGAGGCTGCAAGGGCTCCAAATTGTTGTGAAAGGAATGGGACAGCACTTTGAAGATGAGTCCGCCATTCATGACACTTTGCATCACTATATAAAAACTGTCCTTATTCACAGCCTACATGCTTGGCCTATTTATACATGTCTATCATGTCTATTTTAGTATTTAAGCTGATCGTTTTATTATTAGTTTCATAAATACTCTTTCCTGTGTGATAGGGGTTGTAATATTCATATTATATTCATAAATTGCATGTTTCCCTTATTATTATTATTATTATTATTATTATTATTGTTATTAAATATATAGCCTATCCTTCCATTCCGTCTCCCTTTGAGAACAGTGAGAAAGCACTATTGTGTTTGTTGACATTCTAACCGTGATACATAACTAATTTGCATATTTAAATGATTGACGTTCGGAGGATTCCTCTCATTCCCCTGGTAACGCTATGAACTGTGGGTTCTTTGCCAAAGTCAGTCAAAGTCAGCATCGATGCTGACTTTGGCAAAGGGCACATAAAGGGGCGGGGCTGAGCCCTCACTGACTTGCCGATTTCAAATGGGACATCCCTCAAGCCCTCGCAGACTTCACATGAACGCACAGCTAAGTCAGTGAGGGCTCATTGAGTCAGCAAGGGAGTGGATTGGGATTGGGCCTCAGTCTCTTGTAGTAGTAGTGCCACCACTGCCACCCTCAGGTCAACCTTTACATTTTAGCCCTCCTAGAATAGAAATGTCATTTGGTTGGTCATTTGGTCAGTTGTGGTGGCCAGAGCCATACATAGAGTAAGACAGAGTTACGACAACTCTGTTCACTTCATGGGGCCAGTCGAATGGTGGCTCTTCTACAGAGGCCTCTATTGGCGAAGAGAATAGCGAAGAGTGACAATGTCCTGGACCGGAAATGATCTTAAATCCCTTTATTTTAGATTGTTTTTTAACCACTCCTACAACTGGCTTTGTTAGTTTACGTGTCTGTTCATACCAAAAAATGAGCATGGTTGCTATGGTCACCCAGTTCACCCGGGTGTGATTTCAGCTTTGTTAGTTTACGTGTCTGTTCGTACCAAAAAATGAGCATGGTTGCTATGGTCACCCAGTTCACACGGGTGTGATTTCATTAAGTCAGACATTACGTCAGACCACAGTTGATCAGTCTATATAAGACCTTACACCACTCAGTTCACACGGGAGTGATTTTTTAGTAATAGTACATAACATAAACATTACAGAAACTTTAGTTGTCACTGTACATAATACTTTAAAACAGTTGTCATGTTGCACACATGCCTAAAATTGGTGATATTTGAGCTGCCCTCGTTGTAAACAATGTATTTCGAACTCCAGCTTGTCACTCTCCAGGCTGCATGAACAGCTCTCGAGGCAGCGCTCAGTTTTCTGCCCCCCCTCAATGTCATAACTTTGTCTTACTCAGATTCCACCCCCCGGGGGTGGAATCTGTTGTCACTGATTTGTTGTCACTTGTGACATCACTGGGGTGAAAATATACCAGACAGTATATAAAGAATCACAGTCTTTCTAAAATGCCACAAATCTCTGCTTACTCTGAGCAGGGGTTTTGATCTATGATGTTGCAGTGATGTCGTGGGTTAATGCATTTGGTCCATAAAAAGCACCCCGCAGCCTCACGTCCTCAGTCTTGCAAGTGAACCACAGAAAACCCTTTACATCTTCCCAATTAATTCTCCTTGGTTTATGGTGCTGTAAACTATTTGAAATCTTGTATGTTTCATCAAACATCCATAATAGAAAGAGATAGAATAACTTATTGCACCTGAACAAATTCCCCTTACACCTACCTTGAACAAATTTCATTAGACTCTTTAATTTGACTCATCTTTGAGGCTTGTATTCTGAGCTTCATCCTTGCTACAAACGGCAATCCTTTACTTCTTTAACCTCATGTGATTCATCCACCGTATTCCCACCCCCAACCAACCAAGCGATAGCAAACCTCTTTGTGTGACTAACTGGCTCCAACCCTTAGAACATGATGGAACCAGAGCAACAGACTGAGGTCCCTGCAGCACTCAAACAGCTTGCCAAGCTGGTGGTGCGGGGCTTCTACGGGCCTGAGCATGCCCTGGCAATGGACATGCTCATCCGCAGCCCTTGCTTGCGCGAGGAGGACATGCTGGAACTTCTCAAGTTTGGCCCCAAGCAACTGCACTCGGTACTCAACACGCTGAAAGGTGACAAGTTTGTGAAGTGTCACACGCAGGTGGAAACCGCGCCGGACGGCAAGAAGACTCGGCACAACTACTATTTCATCAACTCTAGAATGCTGGTGAACGTGATCAAGTACAAGCTGGACAACATGCGACGGCGATTAGAGGCGGAGGAGCAAGAATCCACCAATCGCGCCTCCTTCCGCTGTCCCTGCTGCTACTCCACCTTCACAGACCTCGACGCCGGCCGGTTGTTTGACCCTACAAAAGGGACGTTCCACTGTACGTGCTGTCAGACGGAGGTGGAGGACAATGTGTCCGTGTCGCCCAGGAAAGATGCCAGGAATCTGGTCGTTCGTTTCAACGAGCAGATCGCACCCATCTACTTGCAGCTCCGCGAGGCGGAAAGCGGCAAATGCACTGTGGCTGCGTCGGGGGCTTCAGGCCGCACGTTCCGTGGGCCCGCCAAGGGCCCGTCCTATGCTGACCTCTACACACAGAATGTGGTGATCAGCATGGGAGATCAGGACCAACACGGGAAGGCGAGCAAGGCTGAGTCCGAGGCTCCCAAGGAGCAGCCCATCTGGCTTACCCAGAGCACCATACAGGGAGCCTTTTGCGAGCCTGACGCACTCGACTCCGCCGCGGAGTCGAGTGCGTCAGGAGCCCTCGACAGTGGGGCTGCTCGCGGCAAGTCGCACGAGAACGAGATAATACGCCTCCTCTTCCACGAGAAGAGGAGCGACGCAGACGGTGGTGGCGGAGGGGAGGATGAAGAGGAAGAGGATGATGATGAGTTTGAGGAGGTGGGGGAGGAGTACGTGGTGATGGTTGGGGGCAGGGCTCTCTCCTACCAGGAGGTCAGTCAGAAGCCAGAGCTGGTGGGGCAAATGAGCGCGCAGGAGAAAGAAGCCTACATCAAAATGGGGCAGGGTATTTACGAGGCCACGCATGATGAATGAACACACACGCGGCTGATGGTCAGCGGTGAGACAAATTCACAATCTCATTTCTCCCTCTTATCTCTTTGTCTTGGTCCCACCTGCTCCTGGACATGACTCATCAATAAGAAAACGAAATTGTATGCCACCATATTTTAAGGCATATCAGACAGTGTTACAAGATGTTTTTTCAAGTATTTTTTTCAAGTCGGCAGACTCGGCACATCTGAAAGGAAGGAGTTAGATTTGTACAATATGCCATTTCCAATTCTCTGTCTTTCATCCATTCGCTTTATCCTTCCTATTATTCCACAAATTATGCGTTCTAATTTGTGGGAATCGCTGCAAATCTCATTTGGCGGAATGCAAATTGTAATATAACTCCAGTGTGTGCATGGGGTTCGTCTATTCGTATGGTGTCTCTCACGTGTGCTTCGGAGATGAAATACGCTTGCTATGGATGACTAAGCATAATGTAAGACATTTACACTGACGTCATCTAAGTCTAAAAACTCATCATGTTTTATATTTAGACAAGTATAAACAAAGTATCTTCCTGGAACAGTTCGTCTAACTGTTAGATTCTAACAGACACATCCTGCCTCCGGTAAAAAGGGTCCAGGAGAACTTCTTCCTCGTCTCTTCCTCCGATCCAATACTGTGTGGTAGACTTGGCTTGCGTTGCGTGGCTTGCTCCTGTCGTATCACTGGCACACATATCCATGGAAGTGCGGCCACTGGAGGTCATATCTCCGCCAGCTCAGGTGCAGCTTTCTATTTGGGCAAGACTGAGGTTATTATTCATGACATCAGTGTGGAAGTCTATATTTGGGTGTAGTCTTTGTAAGACCCTGTCATTCTGATATGCATACACGCCTGCATTGTAAAGATTTTTCAAGAGGTTATGTATTCATTACACATACAGTATATTTATTATGTTTCTATCTAAATTGAATCGATTTCTCCAGGAAACGAAGGCAACCATCAACTATTTGGTTAACTATCGGGAGGTCTCATGTATTTTGTACTCTTAACTGCATTAACTTATTTAGCCACGTGTTCAGCTGGAAAGGATGAAATCTGTGGTATTCTTAAGCCGTGGCTTTTGACGGCATCCATTTCAATGGAGATCAATAAAAAGGGCTTTCACAGGGAGCTGGTAACCACTGTGCGGTTTGGTCGTGACGTTCCCGCCGGCCTCAGAGTTCTGCTGATCCATCGATGGCCCAGAGGCGTTTATGTGGATCCATATGAACTGTCATCCCTGAGGAGGGGTCACGGTGACCTGGATGTACTCCTAGACTCAACCGTTGACCCGGAGGCCCCCGCTCACAAGTCTGTGGGCTTTGTTGCACTCGTGTATCCGCCTCTGGGCGAACAGAATCACACGCTCGTTCGAGTAGTCGTTCCAATCCACGGCCGCTACCACGAGCCCTCTCATGACGGTGGACAGTTTGTTCGAGTACATTTAGAACTCCCGGAGCTGCTGCTGCGTACGTCCCCGGACACGCGTGCACCACTGGGCGATTTATTATCGCCGCCTCATGCCATCGTGGAGGCCCCGTGCACTGCGGACAACGCCAGCACATGTCAGTGGGTTAAGATCCAACACCAGGGGCACTCCCATCGTCACGCGGGCTTCCAGATTCCAGTTGGCGACGGTGCTTTGATGACGTGTGTATGTGCTGGAACCCTTGTAGTTACACTCACGTGCTGTGTGGCACTCTCGAAATCCATCTGGCAACATGGGATCTCTAAAAGCGGATAGATAGTATGCATGCTGTGCTGTATGTTTCTGGGTAGCTCTTGGACGAAACACAAGGAGGTAACCGGTAGTGGGGAAGGTTCCCGCTCTGAAGGCGTGGAAGACGAGAAGAAACAGAAAGGAGGAGGGAGGAAGAGGCCAGTTTAAAAAGAAAGGGAAGAGTGTGTCTAACAGTTACAATAGTGAAAACACCCAAGGGCCAAGAAGAAATAGGTCACATGTGGTCGTGGTGTCAACATTTGACATATAGAAGAGGCACAGAGATTCTTTGGCCAGAACTTATCATGTGGTGCCTCAGTTACAGTACAAGATGAAATACTTATTCGCATTAATTATTATTGTTTAAGAGAAGCAATGATGATTTGGGAGAAATCATGAAAGTGAAGACAATAATATTGTGCTGTGTCTGTCTCTCTTTTTTCCCCCATATATGGCGATAGATGCCCAATAGGAGATGCCTGAAGCCCCAGTAATGACATCATAGTACTGGCATCATTATGACTGATGTCATAGACTGGAGTCCAAGTAATCTGATAACATTTTTGAGGGGCGCTGGCCCCTCCTATGTCCAGCTTTGAGGGTTTGTGTAAACACAAACATTGTGTTAACACAAACATTGAATGCCAATGGCCTGAGGCCTGAGGCCTACCATTGCGTGGCACAACTATGCACGGAATGTCTATGTTCACAGGCTTCTGTGTGCGGCCTAGAGGGCATCTGAGCATGTGCTACACCATACCTCTTACACCTTGTGTCCTTTGGGTAACCGGGCCATTGACAATGAATGGCCGGCTAGCTTTGAGTGTTTGAGTGTGTAAACAAGAATTGAAGACGAAGGTGAGGACACAAATTGTGATTGGCCGGAATGAGATGATGTATGATGATAAGAGTGCCCCTCACTTCACATGGGTGTGATTTTATTTCACTACTATCTCTTTTTTTTATTGCAATTTCAATTTCAATAAATACATCAGATTCAAGTCAATCTGTCGCTGCCACACAACTGGGGTTAAAGGAGGAAACTGGATTCTAAAATCAGGGAATGAGGATGCTGAAGGCGAGAACTACGTACTACAACTAATAGCAAAAACGTACATGGGAATTATTGTATATGGAACCTGATACAACTCAATGTATTGAGCTGTAGCAGGTCTGGTGTGGAGTAGTAGTGTACCCTTAAGATGCTTTGTACACAATTGTTTAGTGAAAAACACAGATAGAAAATAGCTGCTGCTGCTGGTCGTGTGAGGGATTTAGAACGGTCTGCAATATGGAGCTACTGTCACGTTAAAATTACCACCGCTGAAGTGTCCTTGAGCAAGGCATTGAACCACTACCATGAAATGTTCTATGAGCAGGGCCTGGCTGTAAACAAGTATCTGATGCTTAGTCCAGTTACCCTGGGTAAATATAGTAACTTTGCTTTGCTTTACTTTGATGACATTTAACCTCCCAGACCCAAAAGTAACGAATATTTTGTTGTCGTTGGATTATTTGGATAAGGTTTTGTCCACAATTGCTGTATGTTGTATTGATGTTGGTACCATTAGGAGAGGTAACAGGCAAACGTTGATCAAAATAACAATTCTTCTACATTCTCTAATTGTGTAGACTTCTTGTAAATGTAGTAGGCAGGTGTTTAACAATAATGGAACTCCCCTTTTGGGTCTATTTGGTTTCATTTTACACTCAAGAGTTTAATGTTTGAAAATTAAATTATATGATATGATACCGTATATATATATATATATATATATATATATATATATATATATATATATATATATATATATATATATATATATATCATGACTCACCAGGATCCTGGATCGCTTGATTCTAGTCTTAAAATAATTGATATAAATATGTTTGTAAATCTTTAGGCCTAATGGGAAAAATGAATGGAAGATTTTTCAGTGGTGCCAGAAAACCACGCTACGGTGGTATAGATACTTTTACTCAAGTAAAAGTAAAACATGTGAGTAGCCTACTAAGGATACTTGATAGCCAGGCTAGATACTTGATGCTTCAGGCCATAGCACACTTGATATGAACCACAGAGTGTAAGAGGGCGGCATCTAGTGGCTGAATGCTGCTTAGCAGCAGCTTTAAAGTATAATAATTAATTATGAATAGAATGTCCGTGTTTTATAATGTTGGTAACTTTAGTCTTGGTATTATTATAGTTGCAGGTTGTCCATAAAACAATGTTGTATTTGAAATGTTTTTGAAAGAGTTTTTAAACCTAACATTATAATCCTTTATCTCTTCAACCAATCAACAGTCTTACTGGAACCCCGTGACCGGAAGACATTACCCAGCATGCGCGTGCAGTATTTTAAAGAATAAAACAGTTTTTTAACAAGCTTATGTATTATTTCTACACGCGATTGAGTGACAGCGCCACAGATAAAGTGTTATAAATAACAATAATAAAAAAAAAGATGTAAACTGCATCCACGTGTCAGCAGCAACCGTGAGTGCGTGTGGTGTTGCAATGAGTCTACATGTCCAGCAGGGAGCGTTGCTTCTTCAGTACACTCTTGTTTCTCTTCAGATCGTATAAATCTTTCGCCTTTTACTAAAGATTTCCGTGGAGAGGAACATTATGAGTATCAACTAATTTTTTGATGCTCTGCCTCACGGCGGGGCTTCCTTTGTTGTAAAATGAAAAACTAAATATTACCGGCGTCAACTCAAGTAGCCTAACTATCACACATTTTTCACATACTGATTTTCAATTCTTTTCATTTCAAGGCCCATTATTTATTCTGCATTTGAGCTAGACCAGACCACCATTTGATGACATTTTAGACTCGGAACCAAAACTAAAGAATTATGTTGTCGTTGGTTAAGATTCTGTCCACAATTGATGTTGGTACCATTAGGAGAGATAACAGGCAAACGTTTATCAAAATAACAGTTCGGCCTATTTTACATTCTCTAATTGTGTAGACTTCTTGTGAATTCTTGTGAATTTGGCAATGTAAACGTATGTTTTCTCATGCCAATAAAGCCCTTTGAATTGAATTGAATTGAATTAAATAATGCCGATGATTAACAATAATTTTTAAAGTGTAAAATGAAACCAAATCGACCCATAAGGGTCCAATTGATTTCATTTTACACTCTCAAGAGTTAAAGATCAAATAAGGGTCCATTTGGTTACCAACTCTCCACCATTTAGCTGATGTAAAATGCATCCACGTGTCAGCAGCAACCGTGAGTGTGTGTGGTGTTGCAATGAGTCTACATGTCCAGCAGGGAGCGTTGCTTCTTCAGTACACTCTTGTTTCTCTTCAGATCGTATAAATCTTTCGCCTTTTACTAAAGATTTCCGTGGAGAGGAACATTATGAGTATCAACTAATTTTTTGATGCCCTGCCTCACGGCGGGGCTTCCTTTGTTGTAAAATGAAAAACTAAATATCACCGTCAAGTAACCTAACTATCACACATTTTTCACCTCCTCAATCTTATACTGATTTTCAATCCTTTTGTCACCATTTGATGACATTTAGACTCAGAACCAAGAATTATGTTGTTGTTGGATAAGATTCTGTCCACAATTGATGTTGGTACCATTTATCAAAATAACAGTTTGGCCTATTTTACATTCTCTAATTGTGTAGACTTATTGTGAATTAAATAATGCCGATGATTAACAATAATTTAACTTGAGAGTGTAAAATGAAACCAAATCGACCCATAAGTCCATTTGGTTACCAACTCTCCATTTAGCTTGGCGACCACCTGGAACTCCCTCAAGGACCACTGGTTGAAAACCACTGCTCTAGGGCAATGTAAAGAATATCCACCAGAGGGCAGAATAGGCCCCCTGGAAACAAACACCCTGGATTTGTGGATATTTGTTTGTGTACAGTATCACCTAAAAGGTGTTTTACGCTCTCAGAGATCAACTAAGGCTCAGGATTGCTTTTGTGTAGTCCAAGCTAGTCTTCAATAAAATAAATATAATTGTTTTCATCGTAATTGATCAGTGGAGGAGGTCACTGTACTCAATTCAAACCAATGTTCATGATAACTACTTTTTATATATGTGATGTATGCCATGCTTTTTTGTTATTGCTTAATGTAAATCGCTCTGGATTAAGAGTGTCTGCTAAATGCCTAAATTGTAATGTAGTACCCCATATGTTGTCTTTGAAAGGAAGTGTTTGAGAACCACTGGTTTTTAAACAACATTTATGAAGCAAGCCTCATTGTACATTTTACCAACAAGCCAATAATTTACAACTTCTTAAGCAGCGACACTGAGTGGTGGTCTTCCTGTTTCTGTTGTGTAGATCAGCCCTTAGAAGAAAATAGGCCACAACAATGCCACACAGCCACTTCCTCTGCACATTATCTGAAAAATCCCCTGAAAGCAGTATTTATGAAATAGGGGGTCTCTAAAATGTAGGATTAACACTATACACCCTAACCTAAAACTGAAAACCCAACAAGTTTCAAGTTTTATTTAACCCTGCTGCACAAATAATCATTTTAACTCTACGCTAACTGATCATTATGCCTCTCTCTCTCTCTCTCTCTCTCTCTCTCTCTCTCTCTCTCTCTCTCTCTCTCTCTCTCTCTCTCTCTCTCTCTCTCACAGTTCAGTTCAGTTCAGTTCAGTTTTATTTTGGTTATAAAAACATTACATTACATGTATTCATTTCGTCGTGTGTTTATTTTTATTTTTACACTTAGACCAAAAGGGGGAGTGGGGGCAACGGCGTCAACTTTGGGAGTGCCTGAGGGCTTGGGCACCCACTGAAAAAAGAATAAGGCAAATAGCACCCACTGAGATTAAGGCTGAAGATCCCCTCCCCCTGGTCATTTTGTCACGTAGGCACACACCTTTACGGTGTTCACAGAACAGGTATTCAAATGCTAATACGGTGGCTTTGTTCCAGTGACCGCACGGTTCATTCACACTCCGTCTCCTGCAGCAACACAACACTAACACAGTCAGCGGAGAGGCTGCTGTCTGTGTACCGTCGGCCCGTCTGTAAAGAGCCATGAGTCGGGAGGGGAGGGGAGGGCAGCAACACCGCCGGCCAATCTCCACACTGACTTGAGACTTGACAAACAGAGCCATCTCTGCCGTTATAGGAACATGCCGCCCCTGAGTGGGGGGACATAAAACTGACAGAGAGACAAACAGAAGAAACAAAAAACAAGAAAAAAAACAAAACAAGAAAACAAACAAACACAAAAAAACAAAACAAAACTAGAAAAAGTGCCCTTCCGGGCACAGGTCTCCACCAGGAGGATAGGAGTGTGTGTGATGTTTGGCAAAATGTTTAGGAGGATTTCTTTTCCTTCATTTTGTTGAGGAAATGCAGAGCCAGATCACTCATAGCATCTCTGAGGATAGAATTCTGGATGAGCAGGACATGTGCAGCATTTTGTACAAAACGGGCCACTCCTGAAAACTTTGGAAGGCAATCTTAGCCAATCAGTGTACAATCTGAGAAATCCAACAGACTCGTCTTGATCACATGACTACAGAGATCATGTGTACCGATTGAGGCATTTTGTTCCACAAATGTGTTTTGCAAAAATCAACCTGTTGGTGGCGCTATAACAGGCCAATGTGAAAAGGGTGCGATATATTCCTCAGCCTAGTAAGAAAATGTGTGAAAGATTTCACGTAAATTGCATGCTGCGTTCATGATTTGAGGCTATTGTTCAAAACGGGGCAATCTTGCAAACTGTGAAAGCCAATTATAGGCAATTAGGATGGAATATGAAATATCAGACAGATCCGACTTGAGCACATGACCATAGAGATACTGTGTAACTATTTGTGAGATTTTTGGACAGAATCTGGAGGAGTAATATCAAAAAATGTGTTTTACAAAAGTCGGCCTCCTGGTGGCGCTATAAAAGGCAGATGCGGAAAATGCAGGTAAAAGGTTTGTCCTTGGCCTCTAGGGAGTGTGCATGCAACGTTTCACGCAGATCGGTGCAGTTTTAGGTAAAAAAAATGTGAAAAGCTGCCTCATGGTGGCGCTATAACAGGCCGTTCTGGAAAATGTGGGGCAGAGGTTCATCGTTGGCATCCAGGGAGTGTGTGTGCAAAGTTTGGCATCGACCGGGTTAACGGTGCCGGAGATTAGCTGTTCACAGACGGACGGAAGGACGGAAGGACGGAAGGAAGGACGGACACACACACGGACGGAGTGCAAAACATACTCTCTCCCCATGCCTTCGGCCTGGTGGAGACAAAAAACACTACAACGGACAAAAAATAAATAAAAATAAAACGGACACACAGGAGAAGACAGATCACACAGAATCCAGAGTCGCACATGAGAAGAATGTTATTTATATGGTTATTATATAGTTATTACATTACTTTATCATAATAATTGTGTACTAATATGATTAAGATATGATTAGAAAATATACTAGGTTATAATAACATGACTGTAAATGACTGTGCTTGATTGCAAGGTGGGGCTGCCTTTCCTTTTCTTCTGTCGTGTGTACACAAACAGAAATGGCTCCCTCATTCAGATTCTTTCATTTCACAATGACAAAATCACTTGTGATACCAAAGTTTGAATTGAGAAAGTACATTATGAATTAGCCACCTGAGCTCTATTTCAAATAGTGAAAATAGCAGATCTACAAGCTCACAATGCATACTGATGTGACCCGTTGTGAGCGTCGTAAGATTTTTCTGGAAAATGTAGGAATTTATACTTTTGAATACATGAATATTTATTATATTATAAGCGAGTACTACAGTACAAATCCAGCTCAGTGGCCTTGTGGTTAGAGTGTCCGCCCTGGGACTGGGAGGTTGAGGTTCGATCCCGGCCGGGTCCTACCAAAGACTCTGAAAAATGGCACTCAGCATCAAGGGTTGGATTGGGGGTAAGTCCCTGCGACAGTCATGCCCAGGGGGTGTACTTGTACATCTGCCCTATAGGCCTCATGGCTCGGCAAGGCTTACTTACTTACAGTACAAATCGATCAAGTACAAATTTGGCCGTTGGGTAACTTTTGACCAGGAGGAGCCATGGGAGCATGACTCATACTGGGGTTGAGTAGCCTACTTTTATTTGTCCACCACTGCTCGTGACCCACTTGTGAATCCAGAAGTCACTGTTTGCTCACTCTACCTCTTATCACGATGCCGTTTTGTTCATGATTTATGCTTAGTCACAACAAGTGTATTTTATAAGTGGTTCTTATCTCCCTGTTTGCCCACATGTAGCAGAATATGAAGGCTGGGAACTGAATGGGCAGTTTTGAGATTGAAATTGAGAACTATTCTTTGATCAGAAACGACAGAAACAGGCATGGTGGTGGCGTGTGTATGTATATTCACAAAGACACTGAATATGTTACTCGTACTGACTTACAGCATGATGAAATTGAAACTGTGTGGGTTGAATTAATTTTCAAAAAGGCTAAATCGGTATTAGTGGGCACCGTCTACAGACCGCCTGACCAACATGGGTTCTATGATATACTTGAGGGGTGCTTAGCTGAGGAGGAATGTGTAGAGAAAATCCTGATTGGCGACTACAACACAGACATGCAACGTAAGGAAGCACCTGTGTTTAAGTCATTCAGTAAGTTCTGTGATCTACATAGTGTCAGTCAGCTAATTACCCAACCCACTAGAGTGTGTAATTCTACTCAAACTGTCATTGATCTCATTCTGTCCTCGGACAAATCCAGAATCTCCAAGAAAGGGGTTATTGTATGTGGGCTTAGTGATCATTTTATGATATTCTGTACCCGCAAAATACAAAAACTTAAGACCGGCTGCCACAAAACAGTCATATCAAGGGACCTCAAAACCTACTCTAGTGAGGTTTTTAACCAAGTATTGGAGAGTCTGGATTGGTCCGATGAGCTTAAAAGCACACTTGTCGAAGAAGCTTGGCTTGGCTTCAAAACCAAATTTACATCAGTACTGAACAACATGGCTCCTTTGAGAACCACCAGGGGCAAAACCCGCTCGGAACCATGGATGAATTCGGACATACTGGCTGCAATGAAAGCCAGAGACAAAAAATGCTCTGAATTTCTAAAATGCAAGTCAAAGCAAGCCAAGCGCTTCGACAGTGTTCGCCAAGCTCGTTTGAACAACCTAAATACCCAACGAATCAAGCTAAGAAACAATGTAACTGCCATGACCAAATCAGCTAAAAGTAACTTCATTAATGATAAAGCTCAGGAAAACAAAAACAATCCTCATGAGCTCTGGAAGCTACTAAACAATCAACTAGGCTATGGTCAGAAACTAAAAACCAGATTTTCAAACATAAACATCAAATCGGACAACACTCTCATCACTGACAACCTTGATGTGGCCAACTACTTGAATATCTTCTTTACAAACATAGCAACAACTCTGGTTAACAAACTGCCCTCCCACTCTGGGCTCTTTGGTGTAGAGCACATTACAACCTTCTACAGAAACCTAGGTGTTTGTAAAGACGATTTTAAACTAGTTATGGTAACAACTGATTAGGTAATTAAGAAACTGAGTGCCCTCCAACCCCACAAGGCCACAGGCCATGACAACATTCCCTCCAAATTTCTCAGAGACTCAGCCATCTCTATAGCTCCAATCATCACCCACATAGTAAACCTCTCCATCAAACAGGGACAGGTCCCCCAAGATTTCAAACTGGCCAAAGTAACCCCCTTGCACAAGAAAGGGAGTAAATTAGACCCCGGCAACTACCGCCCTATTTCTATTCTTAGTTCCATCTCGAAAGTGATGGAAAAAATAGTCTATGAACAGGTTGAAAAGTATCTTGCCACTAATAAATTATTGTACGAGTTCCAATCTGGCTTCAGAACATCCCACTCCACTGACACATGCCTTCTCTATTTGAGCGACCACATCAAACAAGAGGTGGACACTGGCAAATACTGTGGCATGGTCATGCTGGACCTCCAAAAGGCTTTTGACACCGTGAACCACTCCATACTGGTTAACAAGCTAAAAGCAATTGGTTTCGATAGCACATCAGTGAGCTGGATGCAATCCTACCTGGAGGGGAGAGAACAGATGGTGGAAGTGAACGGAACACTGTCCCCCCCCTCCCAGTGAGCTGTGGCGTTCCACAAGGAAGCATACTAGGGCCTCTACTGTTCCTAATATATGTAAACGACATGACTTCAGCTTGTGACTGCAACTTGTTCCTGTTCGCAGATGACTCAGCACTGCTGGTCTCGGACAGGGACAAACTGCAGGTTGAAAATGCCCTCAGCTCTGAACTCGGTAGAATCTGCACCTGGCTCGCTGATAACAAACTATCTTTACACCTGGGAAAAACTGAATCCATTCTCTTTGGCTCTATTAGTAATCTCAGCAAGGCAAATGGCTTCTTGGTTAGAGTGGGTGACAATGTTATCACACGTAAAGATGAAATTACCTACCTAGGTTCCATCCTGGAGGCTAATCTTTCCGGTGATAAAATGGCCACCAACGTAATCAAAAAAGTCAACCATAGAACAAGATTCCTCTACAGGATCTCCTCACTGGTCAACAAAAACACCTTGAAGACCTTAACAGGAGCCCTTGTACAGGGTTTCTTTGACTATGCATGCACCTCCTGGTACCACAGCACCTCAAAGGTCCTTAAAACCAGGCTCCAGACTTCCCAAAACAAACTGGTCAGGCTCCTACTTGATCTAGCCCCCCGAAGCCACCTCACCCCTGCCCACTTCGACAGGCTGGAATGGCTTAGGGTCGACGACAGAGTACAGCATCTTGCAATGGGTCTGGTCCACAAGATTCAATACACCACCAAGATACCCATGTACCTGTCTAGATACTTCCTTAATGTTAACGAAGTCCACACCCACAACACCAGAGGGAGTGCAACGAACCATGTACAACCCAGATTCGGCACAAACAAGGGACTAAATTGTTTTCGCTCCTATGCCACCAAAATGTGGAACACCCTACCAACTGTCATTAAGACATGCGAATCCCTTGACTCCTTCAAAACCGCTCTCAAAGGGCACCTACGGATGGCTGCAATTCGAAACTGGCCCCCGTAAAATCTGAATCCCCCCCCCACCGCCCCCCCCTTTTTCCCCCTCACTGTATATATTTCTTTTCCCTTTTTACCTCCTTTATGATGAATTCCTGTTCTGTCTATAGAAGTGTCTATTTGTACGTCTCTAAATGTTTTGATGATTTGAACATGGTGGACCCTATTGGAAACAAGTGTAATGCTTAATTGGGTCGTCCACTCACAGTTAACAGCCTTTGTATTGAGTTTGTGCTTGAAATGTACTGTAATTCTGCAAACTGTTAATAAATTCTTCAATCAATCAATCAATCAAAAGCCTCAGATAGCGGAGCATTTGTAGACTCCCAAGCAGATCATCTGTGATCGCACGCATGCACGCACGCTTTTTGGGGGCTTCTAACAACACTGGAATCTCTTGATTAGCAAAGAAAACATATTTCATCTTCAGGCACCTCTTTTCTTGAGGCGTTTGTCTTTTGACAGAGCAGGGTCATATTTTAACCAGCACACACAGGCCCTGGTTCAGACGTGTTGGAGACTCCAGAGGCAGCTCATGCTGATAGACTCTCCTCCAACCATGTTCCTCCTGATGCTACAGGAGGTCTAGGTGCTCTGTTTATCCTGAGGTCCGGGGGCAAATGCACGCACAGAGATTACCCACTACCCAAAGCTTTGATCTTCTAAATCATTCCACCGTACAATGAAAGGCAGAACTCAGTGTTACCGATTAGCCCTAGACTGGCGTATATTTATTGATTACACGGGGGCATTCCCCTGAAATGAATAAGAACAGCATTTGAATATGAGTAACATATATACGACCTGTTATTTCGCGAATCATATTCGCTCCATATCAGCTCGTCAGTCGGGGCCCCTGGAAGCAGGACAGAAGGCTTGTTCTGTCATGGAGAATTCTGACGTGTCTCTACTTTCTCAGACACTATATAGAAATCTTTCTGTCCCTCTGTGACCTTGCTTGAGCACAGCTAGTGTGTACACTCTTGTAAGTAACGGTACTTACTTATAAAGGTCACTTTTATCCCACCACTCCACGGTCAGAGGGGACTGGGAGACGGAGAAACTGTCACGAAGGGCTGGCTCATTATGGGAGTCATAAACTGAACGCTAAAGAGAGCAGTGTTTGAAATTAAACTGCATTTTAAATATCTCCCATGGACTGGGCCAGAAATAGGTGTTTTTCCACATAGTAAGATGATGAGACAGATGAGCGGCAGAACCAAGGGACATTGTGACATTGTAGTAACACTCAGTATGCACACAGAGTACAAATACGTAAATAATCATCATCAAATATAATATTGTACCACACCACAAGGTAAATGTGTGAAGACGCATCTCAAACGGCGAGGCCGAAACGGCCATGATGGTGTCATATAATAATGTAATCATTGGTTATTTAACATTTGAACATGCAGAAAATGTGTGGTTGCATTTATCCCACGATTTTTGTAACCCATCTTTCACCCCTGTGTCAATTATCTAATGTGATCCTGGGCTCTACACACCCTCCGCCAACCTAGTCCCCATATATGGGGGACATGGGGAGAGCAACGGACTTGAACTCATGCTTCCTTCATGCCTGAGTGTCCAAGTTGCTCCTTTACACCTGACAGGGGGGAGTTTCCCTGGTTGGACGTAGCGCATGGAAGGAGCACGTTATTCCAACCAGTTCCTTTCCCCTCCATCAGGCGCCCCGGCTGGCCAGGGGGAGGCAGTTTAGAGACCAGGATTACTGCATGTTTTTTGTGAGGGTACCTACCCTAGGGGACACGGGGAAAACATGCAAACTCCACACAGTGGTTGCATTTATCAAGCAAGATACTATAGCTATGCTGAAATGCAGTGATATATTGTTTGTATATTTATTGTTTGTAATATTTGTTTGAAAATGTTGCAACCATATGTTTCATGTTTGAAATTTGTTTTGGACAACTACAGTATTTTCATATTCCTACACATAAATATACATTTGAAATATGCAGCACCATGAATATAAGTGTAAAAGCTTATGATCGTGATTCACCTGACAGCACTGTAACTTGTAGATCGTCTATTTTCGGCGAGCAACAGTGTCATACTGAGCATACATTAGGTGTAGAGTCAGGAGTTTGCCATCTGGGATGTTTTTTAGTATTGTTAGGTTGTAATTTCAACAGAACATTGCGCAAAATGTCACCTTGACGTAAAGATCATGTAATGTTTTACTGGTCCATTTGAGCATGAATGATAGTTTGCGCATCATATGGCACTGTAATGATATCTATAATACTGTTTCAGCTTTGTGTGTATGTATGAGCACGGAATTCTCAGCTGATTGGCTGAGCACGGAATGTGCATGATGTATGGTTATAAGAGAGCCGCTCACTTCACACAAGTGTGATTGTTTTTTATTAATGAGGCTCAGCCTGTACCACAAACAAACCCACTCACACTGTTCTGGTTTTCAGTCCAGCTCATGGCCCGTGAAAAACATCACCTATCCCCCACCCACCCTACCAACGCTCTCTACACCGCACAAACAACAACCACAACAACAACACAGAGATGCCTCTATGCTCACACCAGTCACAATAGCCTTCCTTCCATTGCCTTAGTAGGCTGTTGTAAGATATCCGATGTATAGGGCCTCTTTGCACGCAAGCAATGCACCTGTATCCTACTTGGTCTGAATTCTGCAGATATTTTGAGAAGAATGATTTTAAAAACAACCTTTAATAGTTAATATTTCTTCTTTTTGTTTGGTTGTTTTGGGGGGTATTGTATGAATGTTTCTCTGAAGAAGTTCAGTGTTGAATGGCTAAGGATTTATTAAATGAATAATCCATCTTTTATGTGTGTGCTATCTAGTGTTCTGACTTGACTAGTAGTACGATGTGTAGCTTGCCCACAAGAACGGATCTTAAAGCTAACAACGTGTGATGAAATGTATTATTATAAATAATCTTTTACACCAGTCATGCAGGTGCGATGATGCACTTTCCTCAAGATGTACGTTCATGCAGTTGAGTGTTGCGCTTTGAGATGTGACCTCCCAGCAGAAGTTGTGGTTAACATCTTGCTAATACGTCCCTTTGTAAAGTGACACGCAGTACGTGTTCAAAAACATTGTGACGTGTGTGTGTGTGTGTGTGTGTGTGTGTGTGTGTGTGTGTGTGTGCGTGTGCGTGTGTGTGTGCGCGTGTGCGTGTGTGCGTGTGTGCGCGCGTGCGCGTGCGAGACACACTGTATTGTGGTAGGGGGTTAGCTTTAGAGAAATGAGAGGTGAAAGTGTGTGTTAGCTTTAGAGAAATGAGAGATGAAAGTGTGTGTTAGCTTTAGAGAAATGAGAGGTGAAAGTGTTTAGAATGATGAAGCTTCTCCTGAGAAGTCTGCTCCTCTGCTCTCTCTGTTCTTGGGGTAGGTAAAAGAAATACACAGCATATTGTATACATACAGCTTTTATTCCAAGACGTCTGAGTCACATCATATGAAGCATTGTCATAAATGTGTGAAAATGTGTGATTGCAAGTATTTATCTATGCTGAAATGTAGTGATGTAATATTTTTTGTAATATTTATTTGAAAGTGTCGCAACTATTGTTTGAAATTTGTTTTGGACAACTACTTCATTTACAGAAAATTAGTGCATGAATTGAAAATTGAAATATGAACATAAGTGTAAAAGCTTATGATCATGATTCACTGATGCCTGGCATATACAGTACTTTGCATCACGATGTGATGCATTGTGAACTTGTAGATCGGCTATTTTCGGCGTGCGACAGTGACATAAATTAGGCGTCTGGGATGTTTTTGTTGTATTGTTAGGTTGTAATCTCAACAGAACATAGCACAAAAAGCCACCATGATGTAAAGATCATGTACTGTATGTTTCACCGAACTTCCTGGTCCATTTGAGCATGATACAGTTTGCGCATCATATGGAACTGTAAAGATATCATTATCTATAATACTGATAGACTGTTATTCTTTTTTAAAGGTGTTTCATCTGTAAATGAGTTTCCTGTGACCCAGACTCCTGATGTCACAGTCACGGAGGGAGAGACTGTCCACATCCACTGCTGCTGGAATAGAAGCTTTCAAAGAGGGAAAGTTAACTGGCTAAAAAACGCAAAAGAAATTGATGAACAATCAACTGTTCACACTTTATTTATAAAGAAATACCTATGTCAGACTGATCAAGGAAACGTGGCCTGTAACTGTTCAACGTTGACTTTGTCAAATGTAGCAAGAAATGATTCAGCCACATATATCTGCAAAGTCAGTATAGATTTACCGTTGTTTTGTCAGTCTGAAGGGGATGGAACTAGGATCACAGTTACAGCCAGACCCAGACACGATACAACCACTGGTGAGAAACAAGAGTTGATGATGACATAGTACATTAATTTGTCTGCCTTTATAATAATAATATCTGGGATTTATACAGCGCTTTTCATAAGTACTCAAAGACGCTTGACATGTGTGGGGGCCAGGGGAGAGAACATAGAAAAGGACAACTTTATTAGGACAAAAACACAAACAAAAGAATTAAAAGCATGCAGTAAACACTAGGCCTACAAGTAACAAGTTGAAGTCAAGACAAACAGGTGGGTTGGTGTAACCCTAGCCTAGTCTGTGTTCAGTCAGTGGTCCTGGTCCAGACACATTAACATCCTAAAGTGTTCATTTAACCACTTAAAACCTATTTTATACTTGTGATGATGCGATCGAATGGATGGGATGGGATGGGTCGTGTCGTGTCGTGAATTGTGACATACCGTACGATATCCATGGGTATATCTAATTTATCTGTGTTCATACTCGTATCATCATAGCCTGGCCTACAGTAAAATCTGGAATGTTCATTTTACCCATTGTTACATTTTCTTTTTCAATTTTAAAGTTTTTTATTAAGCATAGAAGAGGGGTATGGACAGGGAAAATGCAGTACATTATGTTATGCTTCTTTTTCTTTTTTGTACATACAATTACATAGAACGAAAACAAACAGGAAACAGGACGGTTTTGCTACTACATGAACAGAGTTGTTTTTGATTTGATTTGAGTGGATACAAAACTGAAACAAAACATAACAAAACATAACAAAACAAAACAAAACAAGACGAAAACAACCCCCCACCCTCCCACTTGGAACTTTGACACCTTCTCCTTTCACCGTATAGGTTTTTTTAGATAAAATAAATAGTAGTAATAGCCAGCAAGGATTTCATGAGCATAAGATTGTAACATTGTTACATTTTCTGTTGGTTAGATGTATACCCCACAGAGATCCCAGACTCGGATGACTCAAATCTGGTGATCTTTGTCGTGAGATGCCTGATCTCAGCTGTGATCCTGGGGGCCGTGATGTGCTCACTGTTCTGTTACTACAAATGGAAGCTGAACAAACTCATACGTAGGTGAAACTCCTGTTTATTCAAGTTGAATGCATTCAAACATCACAGTAAGCTGACTTCATTGTTTCTCTACTGTGGGCCTCATTTCTTCATTTTGTTTTTTCTACCTTAAGTGCAGTCCATAGAGGAGATGTCCTGCCCAGGACAGACTGAGACCAGTGTGTGACTCCCTAATTCATCGCCTTTAGCAGGAGGACCCCCTTGGTATGCATTAGTTCAAGCCAATGCCCCCATAGACTTGGGAGTATACAAATTGTACAAAAGGGAGCCGTACGGGTCCATTTACAGAATTGCAGATCTGTAAGGGTCCATTTGGATCATAACTATCAATCATTTAGCTCGGGACTACCTGGAACCCCCCACACACCCCACTTTGAAAACCACTGTCCCTAATTGATGCACACATGTCCTATGAATTGAACAAGGTGGACCCTCTAGTAAACAAGTCGTCCACTCACAGTTAACAGCTTTTTGTATTGAGTTCCTTAATAACTTAACTTCCTTAATGTTAACGAAGTCCACACCCACAACACCAGAGGGAGTGCAACGAACCATGTACAACCCAGATTCGGCACAAACAAGGGACTAAATTCTTTTCGCTCCTATGCCACCAAAATGTGGAACGCCCTACCAACAGTCATTAAGACATGCGAATCCCTTGACTCCTTCAAAACCGCTCTCAAAGGGCACCTACGGACGGCTGCAATTCAAAACTGGCCCCCGTAAAAATCTGAATCCCCCCACCGCCCCCCCCCCCCCCCCCCCCCCCTTTTTTCCCCTCACTGTATATGTTTCTTTTCCCTTTTTACCTCCATGATGAATTCCTGTTCTGTTCTTTGACTATATAGAAGTGTCTATTTGTACGTCTCTAAATGTTTTGATGAATTGAACATGGTGGACCCTCTTGTAAACAAGTGTAATGCTTAATTGGGTCGTCCACTCACAGTTAACAGTCTTTGTATTGAGTTTGTGCTTGAAATGTACTGTAATTCTGCAAACTGTTAATAAATATTTCAATCAATCAATCAATCAAGTTGTGCTTGAAATGTATTGTAACTGTTAATAAACACACTCACACTGTTCTGGTTTTGAGTCGAGGTCATGGCCTCTGAAAAACATCACCTATACCCGGCCTATACCCACCCCACCAACGCTATCTACACCGCACAAACGACAACAACACAGAAATGCCTCTATGCTCACACCAGTCATCATAGCCTTCCATTACCTTAGTAGGTAGGCTGTTGTAAGATATCCGATGTATGCATGCATTCACCTGTAGCCTACTTGGTCTGAATGGATTCATTCTGCAGACATTTTGAGAAGAATATTTTTAAAAACAACCTTTCATAATAATAAAAGTACATTTCTTCTCTTTGTTTGGTTGTTTTGGGAGGTATTGTATGAATGTTTCTCTGAAGAAGTTCAGCGTTGAATTGGTAATGATTTATTCAATGAATAATTTATCTTTTAATGTGTGTGTGTTATCTGTGTTCTGATTGACTATGTAGTGCGATGTGTAGCTTGTCCACAAGAACTGATCTTCGAGCTAATAACTTGACACCACAGTGTGATGAAGTACATTATACCTCCACTATTCCTGTATTAACATTTTATTTTTATTTTCCTTGTTGTGACAGAAAATATATACATGTACATTTTACTGTATCCGGCATGTTATAATCCCCCCACCCCCCTTAAGGTCACGACAAGACAACACAGACAAACGGGACAAAAACAATACAAGACAGCAAAAAAGACTAAGCAAACAAATAATGAAAGAAACAACAAAACAAAAAGTAAAAGACAGATGAACAGAACAATAGAATTTCCATCAGGGTATATTGTGAATCTAGGCCACATTATATCCAACACTAAGTACCTTCTCTGCAGGCTATATAGGGCTTCGAGAGTGATTGTTCCCATAAGTATAGGACTTTAATATGAACCATCTCAGTTCTGTGCATGAAATGTAATGCATAGCCTTTTGTTTCCTTTTCCCTCTCTGCAAGAGAGGACCTGTTAAGTATCGTCAATGTATTGTGTGATCTGTTTGTATTGTGTACAGTGTATATGTGGTGGTGTTTTATTGTATCCTGATGATTGCTTGGCTTTCCGTAAGAATAAATAAAGTATCTATCCAAGTTGAGTAGTGAAGTGCTCTATATCCAACTGACTTAGGCGCGATTCATACTATTTTAGAGTCGAATAAAAGTCGGTTCGGCTCTGTAGAGCCTACAATGTGACGTCATTTGAGGTTCGGGGGGCGGGTACCGTCCTAAAGTCGGCTCTTCGGTGCTACTGAAAATTTCTGACGAGCCAAAATCATTTCGGCACTACAGCGGTAAAATAGGAGTATGAATCGGCCCTTATACTTACTGTGGGCCTCTAACCAGAGGTCGCCCAGTATCAGATTTGTGAGTGACGTCAAACTATACAAGGGACTATATATGGATTCAAGTGAAAGGTATACTTCCAACAATCTCTATAAAAGGGGTCCAAGTCTTATGTATATACTATCTTTGGAGCCACTGCGGTTGAACCTTAATTGAAATCTCCCGCCATTGAGAAAAATTAGCATTTAAGTCAGGAAGCTAAGAATTGGGGGTTATCCCAGTTAGGGCCTTAAAGATTAACTATAGTAGAACTGAGTTACCATATAGTTTCTGATACAATAATGAATCTCACCTCCACTCTTTAAGTTATTTGCTGTCATGCGAGGGGACATAATACCTTCTCTGCAGTCTATTTTGTTCTGATGTCAAGTGCATTTTCTCACAAACAAGTGATAGTCAGAACAATGCAGCATTGGTGCACTTTCCTCAAGAAGTCCGTTTATCTCTGCTCATGCGGTCGAGTGTTGCTGTTGCGCTTTGAATGACCTCCAAGCAGAAGTTGTGGTTAACATTTTGCTAACACTTCCCTTTGCAAAGTGACATGGAGTGTTCAAAACGTGACGTGTATTGTGGGAGGGGGATAGCTTTAATGAAATGAGAGGTAAACTCAAGTTTGAAGTGTTTAGAATGATGAAGCTTCTCCTGAGAAGTCTACTCCTCTCCTCTCTCTGCTCTCTCTGTTCTTGGGGTAGGTAAAATAAATACGCAGAATATACATGCAGCTTTTATTCCACCTTTAGCAAGACGTCTGAGTCACATCATATGAAGCATTGTCATAAATGTGGACATTAGTACATAGTGAAACGGTCATGAATGCTGTTAATAAGGTAATCATTGGTTATTTTAGGATTTGAACATATTATATAGAAAATGTGTGGTTGGATTTATCAAGAAAGATACTATAGCTATGCTGAAATGCAGTGATGTTATATTGTTTAATAATTTGAAAGTGTCGCAGCCATTGTTTGCATGTTTTACAGTAGTTTCATACTCCTATATCCAGAAGATGTAGTGCATAAATTTGAAATATGTAGCACCATGAACATAAGTGTAAAAGCTTACTGTATATGATCGTGATTCACTGATGCGCCCTAACTGAGGCCTAACATACAGTACTTGTAGATTGGCTATTTTCGTGTCATACTGAGCATAAATTAGCCGTAGAATAGAGTCAGGAATTTGTCATCTGGCATGTTTTTTTTTAGGTTGTAATTTCAAAAGAACATTGCGCAAAAAGCCACCTTGATGTCAAGATTATGTATGTTTTACTGAACTTACTGGTCCATTTGAGCATGATACAGTTTGCACATCATATGGAACTGTAATGATTTCTATAATACTTTTCTTTCTAAGGTGTTTCATCTGTAAATGAGTTTCCTGTGACCCAGACTCCTGATGTCACAGCCACGGAGGGAGAGACTGTCCACATCCAATGCTGCTGGAATAGAAGCTTTCAAGGAGGGAAAGTTAACTGGCTGAAAAACACAAAAGAGATTCATGAAAAATCAACTGTTCACACTTTATTTATAAAGAACTACCGTTGTCAGACTGATCAAGGAAACGTGGCCTGTAACTGTTCAACGTTGACTTTGTCAAATGTAGCAAGAAATTATTCAGCCACATATATCTGCAAAGTCAGTATAGATTTACCGTCGTTGTGTCAGTCTGAAGGGAATGGAACTAGGATCACAGTTACAGCCAGACCCGATACAATCACTGGTGAGTACCAAAGCACCAAAGGTTCACAAGTGGTTCATATAACGTTTGACTCGGAACATTGTTTAATAAACCTAAAGACAAAATGGGACAAATCTTATGGCTTTTATCACTTAATATCCGCTATTTTTTATTATTATTAAAAATTATAATATTATTAATTTTATTCTAGCTGCATCAGGGATATCGCAACATTGGTTGATTGAGAATAGACAGGGCAAATAAATATGTTTCAGAGCCAGAATGAAACCGTAATCAGTAACCACCAGCAATGTTAAGTATTGTATAGACAATTATACCAAACTACCTAATTGCTAGTTTTAGAATGCTAACATTTTTCTTTGCGTCTTTCCTTCACAGATGTACCTATTGATTCTAATACCAACGAAGCGGACAAAGAGTCTCCGCCACTGACACCTGTCCTGATTTCCGTGGCTATCGTGTGTCCACTGCTCTTCATCACTTTCGGCCTCTGTTGTCTGTGGAGTAGACAAGGTACCCAATGTTTTATTAAAAGAGAAGTATTGTCATTAGGCCTACTACATGACAGTGTCTATTCACAGTTTCTGAGATAAGACCCAAAAGGGACAATGAAGAAATTACGTTTCGAAATAACGTTTCGGGCCGCAGCCCTTCCTCAGACCTGGGAGGTCTGAGGAAGGGCTGCGGCCCGAAACGTTACCTACCAGTAAAGATATTTTGGGAGCATCAAATGGTGTGCAGATTTTTTCATTTCTTCATTGTGACTTTATTTTGATCCGGCACCAAGCCTATAGGTTTAGATGTGCGTGTCCTTTTTAGAAGGATTTAGAAGGATTCATGACTTCATGAATCCTTCTAAATAAGGATTATATTACCTTTAGAAGGATTCATGAATCCTTCTAAATAAAAATACTACTGGGAGCTCTAGAACGGTGTGCGGACATCCTACCTTCTTTCTATTCACAGTTTCTGCCATATCATAAACGGAGAACAGTTTTCCATGAATGGCTTCATTTTTAGATTTTCTGCAAAGTCATTTAAAACATTACCAAACGAACCTGAATAATTGAGTCAATGTTGGCATCATTGCTGATTGCTTAATGAATCATGGATGTTTAAATACATTTTTTCCTCCAGGGACTACCTTTTCCAGCTAGACTTTGCAAATCGATCAAATTTAAATGCATTCAAAAGCAGCAATGCACCAAAATCGGTAAAGATACATTGAGCGGATGGATCAGCAGGCTATAAGGGTGAATGGTGTGGGTTCTGATGCTATAAATCATTCATTTAACAACAATCTCTATCCCATTCACTTTCCCTCTATGTGTGCATTTGTGCACGTGCGTGCGTACGCGTGCGCGTGTGTGTGTGCGTGTGTGTGTATGTGTGTGTCTCAGGGAAAGCAGCTAGGGTTATCTATGAGGTCCCCCACCGTGACAGTGATTCTACGGAGGTGCCGATGGCAGATTTGGGGGTGGATGGAAACAGCACAACCTCCTCCCGTGGTTCCTCACATTGGGTGAGTCTATAGGCAACAAGTTCACCTGCCACAAGAGTTTGGCAGAATAAAGTTAGACCTTTTTAGGTAGACTTGGTTGAGCTGATACTAGCTGAGTTGACCTGAGATCAGATTCTAAAAATGTCTTCTACATCCTGACAGTTTTCTGAAAAAGCTATATGTTTCTATGTCAGTGGTTCTTCGATTTTTCAAAAATAGCAGACCTACAAGCTCGTAGCGCGCCACTCGGTGGCGCGCTATGAACTTGTAGATCTGCTATTTTTCAATAGCTAAAGCATAACATAATGCTAACACCAAAAGGGGTTCCCGCCCAAAATGGGTTAAGGTGCGTAGGGCCCTATTGTCATCAGTTCTAAACCCTTTATGCCTAAACTTCTTTGCCTTTTTTACTATTTTGAAAAACTTGCACTTACTGTATCTCTGAAATTATATTCCTAATCTCTTCGCTTATGTTAATAAAAGGAAGGAAGTAATGTAAAGGATTTATTTTTTTACGTGACACCTAATATCTATTTATGCTGTAACATATCCAACATATCATGTTTGTTGACGCCCAAAACAAATCCAGTGTTGAGGACACACAGCATTGTGAAACCCAGCCTACAACCAACCACCCATGCATCTCTGACTAACTCACACCCACGTTTAGCTCCGCACTGGAAGCACTCACAAAGGTCAAGCAATGACAGTGATCAGTTGTGATCTCTAAAAGGACCCTCGGTCTGGCTCTGGCAGGCTGGTAGTGTGTGTAGGCGTGGTGTGTCTGTCTGTCTGTCTGTCTGTACGTACACGTGCACGTAACTCGTTCAGAACCGTTCGTCCCACCGACTTCAAATTCGACACACATGTTCCACGCCCCCATGGTTGTGGCAAAAGGCCTCTGCCCGGGCTCTGGACAGGGCCCCTGCCCAGGGTCCATATATGGAGCTGGCCTGTTCTCACATCACAACACTACTCCATATTTGGACATGCGTGACATCACAACACTACATATTTGGGCATGTCTGACATAGAACTCCATATATAGGAATAAAGTGACACAGAGAGACAGATACAGAAATCTCCATATATGGGCATAAAAGGGCACAGACAGATGGATGGAGCGGGTACTCTGACACGATACCGACTCAGTGCTCTACAGCCGCCCGGCTGTAGAGCACTGGTCTAGAGTCATTAAAGGCAGGGGACTTATTTTTAAATAGCAGATATGCAAGCTCACAATGTGTCGTGGTTACACTTAGATATATATATTCACTCTTTTCTATCTCTCTCTCTCTCTCTCTCTCTCTGTCTCTCTCTGTCGTTCTCACAGTGTCAGGTGACGGTGTACGAGTCCATTGACTACTTTGAACGCGTGGAGGACAAAGCCAGTGCAGTGGACGAGGAGAAGCATACGTACAGCACAGTGGTGGACACTTAACTCACAGTGTAACGTGATGCTACACGATGTGCAGGTGCTCTGTTTATCCTGAGGTCCGGGGGCATAATACACACAGAGATTACCCACTATCCAAAGCTTTGATCTTCTAAATCATTCCACCGCACAATGAAAGGCAGAACTCAGTGTTACCGATTAGCCCTAGACTGGCGTATATTTATTGGTACACGGGGGCATTCCCCTAAGATGAATAAGAACAGCATTTGAATATGAGTAACATATATACGACCTGTTATTTCGCGAATCATATTCGCTCCATATCAGCTCGTCGGTCGGGGCCCCTGGAAGCAGGACAGAAGGCTTGTTCTGTCATGGAGAATTCTGACGTGTCTCTACTTTCTCAGACCCTATAGAAATCTTTCTGTCGCTCTGTGACCTTGCTTGAGCACATGCAGCTAGGGTGCACACTCTGTTAATTAATGGTTACTGCTTAAAGGTCTACTTTATCCCAACAAACGGCAATCCTTCCCTTCCAATGTATATTTGCACGTTACTTCACAGGTGATGGGAGTGATCCTACGCAGAGTACTAACAGAAACATAACAGATGGATGTCCAGTCTTAGATCCAGTTTTGGTGTATTTATTGAGCAGAAGTGAGCAGTTGAAATCATGAACATGAACATACCAGTGATGTTATTGTTGAAGTTTGTCTGTCTCTGTTCTGCTGCTGCTGGTAAGAAACGGTGTGCTCCCACCATTCCCTGTGTCCTATCTGATCTGATTAGTGCACCTGAGTGACCCTCTAAATACACACCCAGTGCTGTCAAATTTAAAGCCTGCCACCAAAGTGTTCAAAAATAATATGCCAACATAACCAATAATATAGCACCATCATAATGGCTCCTACACACAGTATTTTCCATTAGCATTTCATCTGCATGTACAGTATGCTGCATATACATGTCCTCACATTATTGTATAGAACGGTGGAAAGAGATGGGGTGATGGTACGTGTGCCAGACTATTGCCTCCCACAATTTTCAAATGCTCCCAGTCGGTCATACAGTTATGTGGACAGTATGCCATTTGTTTTTCTATCATTGTTTTCTACATGTAGGCATTTTGTGAATGACTGTATAGCAATGTAAATATTTTTCTATAAAGTCTCAGTATTATCCAGCTTTTATGGTGTGCACTTGTTTCTTCAAGGAGTATAGATAGAGGTACAGTATATGAGGCAGGCATAGCTCTTAATGCCTTAAAGGACCACTTCACCACTTTTCAACATCTCTTAATATAATTGGTCCTCACTAATGTTCATGATAAAACACCACCATTTTTTCCTACTCAGTCTGTGTCTCATAGGAGGGCTTTGGGCAGTTCGGACACCCGTCCACCAGTGACATCATCATTAGGCAGATTTCTTTTTTAAACAAGATTTGTTTTAAAATATATTTAGATTTTTATTATCGTGAGAACGATGGCTTCAACTTTTGCATTGCAACTTTTCAGGAAAAGAAGTTAGCTTGGATTCACCATCGATGATGTCACTGGTGGACGGCTTTCTGAACTGCCCACAGCCTTCCTATGAGACACAGACTGAGTAGGAAAAGATTGTGGCATTTTACCATGAACATTAGTTAGGAGCAATTATAGGAAGAGAAGTTGAAAAGTGGTGAAGTGGTCCTTTAATGCGCTTGCTGCCTTGCATTAAGGCTACTATAGAACTGATTGGCTTCCTGCCTCGCATGAAATACAGACCAGCCTCTCCTCTGTAGCACTTTTTGGCCAGAAGAGCATTTAGGCTATGGAGGCACATCATACAGTGTATCGTTACACACAAGTATCAAAAGCTACCAGCCCTTTGTGTGATAAAAGGTCTGATTTCTTGGCGACTAGTGGGGGTGCTTGTGTATTTTATTGCATTTTCATATTACAAAACACATTTGTGGTGACAGTATTCTTTGCAGTTAATTCTGACCCATTTGGTGTAATTATTTGTGTCAAAATAAATCTTTTATCATTATTTTGTCACACCGATGTGTTTTAAATAATGAATACAATAGTGTGCTCATAATCTTGATTACGCAACAAAAGACGAGGTTTCACAATGACTGTGACGAGGATGAAACTGCACGCTGTGTCTGGATGGAAACCGTGGTAGGTTGTGAACCGTGTCAGCGAGGGGCTCTACGTTGTAAAGCCAAGAGCGAGAGACCGTCAGAGACCATGTTTCCATTTCCTGTCATTGACCTACAGTATAGGCCTGAGGTCAGTGACAGCGGGAAATGGAAACGTACGTCGTCTCTCTGATTGTTTTGCACATCCTCTGCTTGGCTTCCTAGACGTGTGAATGTGACATGTATAAACTCCAACACACAACAACGCATACCGCTAAACACACAAACCAATGCACACACGCATGCAAGCACACACGTGCACACAAACGCACATACTATGCACGCACACAAAAACACAGAATATTACTATTCACATAAAGATTCCCAATTGCCCACAATTCAAGCGTATGGATTGACAGTGTGGTGGATTATTCAGAACTCACATCAGAGTCTAAGAAATAATCGAGGTAGAGAGTGGACTGAAACAATGTTATTTTATTACAAGGATTAATCTGTACCAGCCCAGGGAGACTGCACGGATGCAAGCTGTTCAAATGAGTCTCTCTTATACACAATGAAGAAGCACAAATACATCGTAGGTGTGGTCAAGTGGACATGGACAAACAAGGTCCTATGGTCTAGTAATAGGTCCTCTGACAGACACAAACAGGTGATCTGTGATGACTCATGTTAATGCAGTTATGACAGTTAGTATAAAAAAAAATAGTGCCTTTATCCAAGGCACTTTACAGAGATGTGCATTACATTCACACATTCACACACACATTCATACACCGATGGCAGCGGAAACCATGCAAGGCACCAACTAGCACATCGGGAGCAATTATGGGTTCAGTGTCTTGCTCAAGGACACTTTGACAGTAACTCTGAGGGAGCCCAGGTTCGAACTGGCAACCTTACGGTTACCATCCAGGCACTCTACCCCTGAGCCACCGCCACCCCAGTATTGTCATCTTCAAAATCCCATTACAACAGTTACTCTCTCTGATGCACAATATTCCTGCCACTGAAAGTATAAAAGTGACTGCTGACATTTCACAAGGACAACGTTGACGTTCCCATCTGTCATGCAGAGATTAAGTTTCCACACACACACACGCAGTGATGAAATAAACCTCACAACAACACAGAGCGTTGCAGAACGTTGTGTCCAAACTTGAACAACATTAGAGAAAACACACTGCCGCTTAACGGCCAAATACACCGTGAGAATCCTCAGTCTTCACATCCATCCGTAACTCTCAGTGCAGAGTGTCGAAATGGACCCTTTTTGATTACAGTTGCACTCTCTAATATAAATGATCGTCACAAGAATTTCCGAACCTGGTGAGTCAGACACTTTGCAGACCGTGTAAAGCTGCAAGGCACACCCACAGTAAGTTGACCTAGGGTGGGTGATTCATTTCGGAGGATTATTATAGAGCTATTTTCACAATATGTATCTGTGGAACCGAGTCGAACAAAATCGAATGCCTCAACTCCTACATAACATTCCATTAAGTGCTTTTGTCAGGGTCAGGGTGGGGTCACGGCCTGACAAGGGTGAGAACCACTGACATACACTCTCAGAGTTGAATTGTTCTGACTCACTCACTCATTTTCCGCCATTTTGAGCAGTTTGAAAATGCTTATATACCTTATATCTGCTGGGATTTTTTAGCAATATGCGTGAAGCAAGGGGGTCAGAAAATTATCCAGATTTCTTTTGTGCGCTAGAAAATTGGGAAAATGAGACATATTTGATGTTTGTTTTGAAACAAACTGTTATACTAAGATGACTAAGATCCCCTGACCCAATCGATGGACTATTATTTGAAATCCCAGTCGAAGAGAAGTTTGTACGTGGAAAAAATGAACAGCGAACACACTGACTGTAGTAACGGTACTAATGACATCCCCAAAACCAGCACAAGTCAAGAGTGGTTAAAGTGGCATGCATCTTTCCTGGTGCCCAGTAAGGCTTAAAGGACATTTAATACAATACATCTATTCTAGTCTTTAGGCATCACAATATTATTTCCAGTCACAGTGTGATTGTTTAGTGACCTTTCAAAATGTACATAGGGACACACATAGTTGTTATTAAAAACATTAAAACATGATTCAGCTGTTTGTAAGAAAACAACTTATTGTGTCCGGGTATAGCTCAGTCAGTAGAGCCCTCGCTCGCTCTCGCTCTTCGATGAATTTGTTCTGCATTATAATGCAGAACAAAAAAAAGGTGTTAACCACCACGCATCCTGCTGCGTTTTCTCACACTCTTTCACAACGTTTTCATGTGAATCATGTACCCATGGGTTGAATAAAGGATGTTTACCAGAGCAAAATAAGTAGGTAACAAACTTAAGTTAAACGCACTTGTACAGTGCAAATAGAAAGAGCTGATCTACAAGCTCACAACGAATCGTGGGCTTAGATCATTTTCACGTAATATTCACCTAATGTTCGCCTTTTTTCACCAAATGTTTGCCTGTCTTTCACCTATTATGATGCCCAGCCAGAACAGGGATGGGTTGATGTGAAGGTAGGCTATGCGTGCCTGTGGGCCTTTGCTGTACCTACAATACCCTCAACCATGAACAAGGAGACATTTGTCGAGCGAACACGTGGCCATCTTATAGATTACACTGCTGCTGTGCTGCTTTGCTGTTTGAGACAGGATGGGAAGTAGAGGTCTTAGCAGATGGATATATATATATGGATGTATACGGTTTTTCTTTTAGACGTATTACATTAGTGGTTTTCGACCAGTGGTCCGGGGACCACCAGTGGTCCTTGAGGAGGGGGTTCCAGGTGGTCCCCAGCTAAATTATGGAGAGTTGGCAACCAAGTGAGAGTATAAAATGAATCCCGGGTCCATGCATAACTTAATTTACAAGAAGCCTAAACAATAATTGGAGAATGCAGAAGAAATGTTATTTTGATCAACATTTGCCTGTTATCTCTCCTATATGGTACCAGTGCCACATCAATAAACCATGGAATTGTGGACAAAATCTAATCCAACGACATCAAAATATTCTTTAGTTTGGGTCTGAGAGGCTAAATGGTGGTCCGTGGCTCATGAATGCTGAATAAATAATGGGCCTTGACATGAAAAGGGTTATATTCTTGCTAGAACCAGGGCCATGCTCAAAGATGTATACTATATTGTACTGTAGTACCACATGCAGAGCACTGACGCCCGCAAGTGCTTTGCACACACTTCCTGAACCAACCGCCACGACGGGGAATAAGCATAAATCATTCAATAAGGGCAAAACAAAGCAAATAACTGAATTTAAACCACTATGTCTGGCTGAGAGTTAGACAGTGTGGGCCTCCTCTTAAATATACTAGAATTCGACCGGTCTCACTCTAGCGCCGAGCCTCGCCATCCAGGTGGCCAGTGTTCTGTACCATACTGTACCGTATCGTACTGTACTGTACTGTACTGTGTGTGTGTGTGTGTGTGTGTGTGCGTGCGTGCGTGCGTGCGCAGTGGAATGGGGTGTGGCCTAAAATGTGATGTAATTTGCATCACTGTGAAATGTTGCACAATAACATGGCTTGTCAAGCAAATGCAAACTGTAATTATGACAGTTGCATGGATGCAAAGTAGTGCGTTATGTCTGGACAGGCATGGCGGTGGTGTTGTGCATGGCGGTGGTGTTGTGCATGGTGAGATGTGGACAGGCATGGCGGTGGTGTTGTGCATGGTGAGATGTGGACAGGCATGGCGGTGGTGTTGTGCATGGTGAGATGTGGACAGGCATGGCGGTGGTGTTGTGCATGGTGAGATGTGGACAGGCATGGCGGTGGTGTTGTGCATGGTGAGATGTGGACAGGCATGGCGGTGGTGTTGTGCATGGTGAGATGTGGACAGGCATGGCGGTGGTGTTGTGCATGGTGAGATGTGGGCAGGCATGGCGGTGGTGTTGTGCATGGTGAGATGTGGACAGGCATGGCGGTGGTGTTGTGCATGGTGAGATGTGGACAGGCATGGCGGTGGTGTTGTGCATGGTGAGATGTGGACAAACGGTGTGGTTTGGTAGGAGAAGGCGGAAAAAGGCAGCCGGATAAACAGGGTGCGTGGGTTTTAATTAGGGTGGCAGGATAAGGAAATAAATGTCATAACAAAAGACATCAGAGAGAGCATAAAGCAGATGACTAATTAAGCAATATTACACTCGAGGGTGTGGTTTAACGTGATTATTGCCACTGAACGTTAAACCACACCCTCGAGTGTAATATTGCAATTATACAACAGTTACCCTTAAAACTAAGAAAATCGCTGAAAAAACATATTTTTTTAATGACACATGTGTAGTCACTACGACCAAAAATGTCCCAAGAAGAAACTAGCTAGCCTAGCCACCTTGTTTGCTGCGCTCTGGGAAAACAGAGCAGCTGAATTCTTTGTTTTCATTAGGTGTGGAGTGGTGCTCGTTTGATCCACGGCTAGAAGGCGTGGATCATCCGTGGTGATGTGTACATTGGGCGTTATGTGGGATTGAGATGTTGTTGACATAGTGTGTGGCACCCCTTGGCACCCTTAGCCACACACTTACGCTGTAATATATACGCCTTTTATCCCATTGTTATAGGTAAGCATAAAAAGGAGACTCCGCTCCGTCCGACTCTCATTCACTTCTCTTTCTGTGGACGGTGATTTAACCAGAGGTTCTCTTTGTCGTTTTGTTCTGACATCTCCAGCTCTAAACATCCATCATGGCCGCCAAACCAACAGGACTAGAGGCATGCATGTGTGGCCTCATGAAGACCTTCGACCAGTACGCTGGAGCCGACGGCACCCTGAGCAAGGCTGAGGTGAAGACCCTGCTGGAGAAGGAGCTGCCATGCATGATGAAGGTATTGTAGTGTACCGCACCGTTGTAGATCAGGGGTGCAGGGCAACTTTGACAATGGAGACCGGCCCCCTCACTCCAGAGGGCCACAATTGCATACTTCTGTCGTAGCAAAAAAAATAGCCGATCTACAAGCTCAAACCGCGTCGCAGTGCCACACTTGAACTTGTAGATCAGCTATTTTTTTTTGTTGCTATTTGAATTCAAATCCTGAATGTTTTGCCATTTTTTTTAAATGGAATCATGAAAAGTAACCTTTTTATTGAATTTCAAATGCATTTAGTTATAGTTATGTTACTTTTATGAACTAAATACAAATACATTGGACATAAAAAAAAAGAATACTCCATCCATTTTGATGAATTGAACAATGTGGACCCTCTTGTAAACAAGTGTAATGCTTAATTGGGTTGTCCACTCACAGTTAACAGTCTTTGTATTGAGTTTGTGCTTGAAATACTGTAATTCTGCAAACTGTTAATAAATATTTCAATCAATCAATCATCAAGCTATACATATATCTAGAGACTGAAGTAATCAAAGCGGGTCATGTTTGCATGTTTGGAATTGAAACAGCAGAAAATAATACTATAGGCCTATCAGTGTTCTGATATTAACCTGGTGGGGGCCGCATGTGGCGGTTAGGTGTGCGCTTGCAAGGATGCTGTTTCAGGGATATTGTTCTGGTGCCACAGCACCCTTGGTAAATTCAAAGCACCCTTGGCCAGCGCCGTTTAGATGAGAGAGTTGTGACAACTCCGTTCACTTCAGGGGCTGATATTTGCGCCGCCCTCGTTTAAAACAACGTATTTAAAACTCCACACACTCCAGGGCTGCATGAACAGCGCTCAAGCACTGTTTTCTGCCCCCTCAATGACGCCACTCTTCTATAGTCTACAGTACACCACTCTGGACTAGTCCATTTACGTTAAGCCGGTTTTGTTGGGGTTCCGTTGTTGGGGTTCAGTATACATCCTTTCATTATTTATTTTATTTGTATTTGTATTTTTTTACAAATACCCCAACAATGCTCTTATGTATGTATGTTTTTTGTTTCCCTTACGCAGGCGTGTAAGAACCCAGCGGAACTGGACACACTCATGAAGGCACTTGACCACAACGGGGACGCCAAGGTTGACTTCCAGGAGTTCGTGATCCTGGTTACTGCTCTGGCCTGTGCATGCCATGACCGCTGCGGCAAGAAGTGATTGTTCCGCATCTCAACCCTTCCTTCCCTGGACCTACGGTCCACAGTCCGTCCACACCCCACGAGCAGGGTCCGCATCCCAACCCTTCCTTCCCTGCACCACGCCGGTCCACAGTCCACACCCCACGAGCAGGGTCCGCATCCCAACCCTTCCTTCCCTGGACCACGCCAGTCCACAGTCCACACCCCACGAGCATGCGGGTCCGCGCTGCCATCCTAGCCATCCTATACTTTAGCTTGTTCACATCTTTGTCTATTGTTTGATGTAATAGTGAATTTCTAAAAATAAAAACCTTAGAAGAAAATATGAAAATCTGCTGTTGTGTTCTTCAGACTTGACTGTGATTTGCTTGTCTGTGGGAAGTTGTATGTCTGTCTGTCTGTCTGTCTGTCTGTACAGCCCCCCCCCCCACACACCACTCAGGCAAGACAGAACTTCAAGTTTACATTGTGAACTTGTAGATCAGCTACTTTCATTAACCATTCCCTATTCTGAGGAGAACTTTACCAAAAATAGCCAATCTCCATACAATAGAGGGTATGCGCATGACATCATCGTACCTGGAAGTTATGCGGGAACGCCCACTGAGTGGCAAAAAACTACTTTCTGGCCTTGACAGCCCATTCATCCAAACAGAAAAGTCCAGTCTGATTGCATTAAACAATGTTAAACTCACCAACATTGCAGCTGTTCGAAAAGTTTGAATTATCCTCTTTCTATCTGCAAAGTTTTTGTTTCATGAAAATCCACCATAGAAACGTTGAGCTACTTTCTGTCAAGAAATGCCCTGCATTTGATTATTTTTCTAAGTGTCAGAGTTTGGAAGTGCTTGTTTTCAATAACACAACATTTTGCTGCCTCCTGCATTATGTGACATTTAGAAACGGGTGGTACACAGGACGGTTGAGAGATTTCCAACGAGCGCTTGCAAACTCCAACACCTCTGGCGCTGCTCAATGTTTTGCCACTCAGTCTAGATGAGGGGGGGGCGTGTCCTGATGGGAAAATCAGGCATGTGCATACTCTCTATTAAGCTCACAGCGAGAGCTTGTAGTTCTCCTCAGAATACTAGGGAATATGGTTAATGTAAAAGGATATATCCTAATACGCAAAGATTTGGCGGCCCACCTATAGTAACTCTGAGGACCCCCTAGGGGTCCCGGACCCCCTGTTGAAGACCCACCCCCACTTAAACCCTATATACAGTAGGCTGGGGCCCCCCAAGGCCCTATACTACGTGCACTAGAATGTCCTTGTAGATCTGCTATGTGCACCTTAATGTTTGCCCCCAGATAAAGGAATTTATGTGGTTATTATAATATAATGTTGAAAAAGGGCATGTTCTGTCCTGACTGAAAATCCCACTCCTCTGGTAGAGATGCAAGACCTCAAAGCCACCAACCTCGCAGTGGTGTAAAACAGTGGTTCCCAAACTTATTCACGTCAAGGACCCCCAAATTTACACTAATTAGCCTGCGGACCCACATTAGAAAATATATGCCTGGGACCCCCATAAGAGAAGATTTTTACGACTCTAGCAGTGATTCTCAACCCGTTTAATTTCAAGGACCCCCAGTTTGACATGCATCAGTCTACGGACCCCCCATTTAATGGCATTTCTATCTTTGATATCAAAGTTAGTTTAACTCTGAGAGTGTACAAATGGAACCAAATGCCATTTACTAGCTTTAAATCAACTCGGATATGGATTCAAAGTGTTGGACCCTAAATTGGGCCTTTGCCGAATATACTAAATCAGCTGCACCACCATGTTCACCCACCAAAATAATCATCTGCAAGGCATTTCTTTACAGGAAGTAGCTCATAACATGTCTACGGACTACGGTGGATTTAAACAAAAACGTTACAGATTGAAAGAGGATAATTCAAGCTTTCCCTACAGCTGCAATGTTGGTGATTTTGACGTTGTTTAATATAATTAGGGAGGACTTTTCTGTTTGGATGAATGGGCTGCCTATGGGAAGTGTCACCTATGTATCACCTTGCTGGCGGTCTGAATATGGAGAATGGGTCCGTAACTCAGCGAGTGCACAAATGGAACCACACACCCAAATTGTACACACCCAAATTTGGTTCCATTTGTACAGTTAAATTAACATTGATTTTACTATATAAATTGGGGTCCCAGCAATATAAATGCCATTAAATGGGGGTCCATAGCCATAATGCATGTCAAACTTGGGGTCATGAAATGAAAATGGTTGAAAATCACTAGAGCCATGAAGATCTTTTAAAATGGGGGTCCGTGGGTTAATAAGTGTCAATTTGGGGGTCCTTGACATCAACCACTGGTCCCACCCAGCTAGGACACACACACACTGAATCTATACTGAATGTATACTGCCCTCTAGTGGCAAGCAGATGTCATCTCCCTTTTCCCGCCTACAAAGGTGCACGGTCTAAATCACTTTGATTGACATGCTGCTGTTGTTGTGTTGTTGAGTCGACTGTTTATTTTGAGGACTTCTCATGAAAACAGCAGCCTCTCCATGTTGTGTCAGTCACAGGGAGGGAGGGAGGGAGGGCTAGGCTAGCTGTCTTCTGGGTGTTTGTTTCGAAAGCTATTGTGAAACCAAACGTGCCAGGCCTGTAATCGGCTTGCAAGGTCAGCCTCTCCCAGCCTCTCCTCTCACATTCTCTCTCTCTCTCTCTCTCTCTCTCTCTCTCTCTCTCTCTCTCTCTCTCTCTCTCTCTCTCTCTTTCTCTCTCACATTCTCTCTCTCTCTCTCTCTCTCTCTCTCTCTCTGTGTCTCTCTGCATTAAGAGGCTTATCTGGGATTAGGCGTCCAGACTGGTGGGTGGGAGGCCGGCCGCACAGGTGGTGTTAGAGAGGTGGAGATGAGGATGAAACAGACACATTTTTGGGGTTGGCAGACTGTAAAATCTTGAGTGCAACACACTTGCGTAATTTGCTGAGTAAACACGAAAGTACGTGCACATACGCACACACGCACGCACACACATGTGTGTGTGTGTGTGACTGTGTGTGACTGTGTGTGACTGTGTGTGCGCGTGCGTGCGTGTGTGCGTGCGTCACTGGGGCCATGCATGCATGTGTTTTTGGGTACACGTGCTCGCAGAGGCCATCAGAGTGTTTGTTGTCTGGCTCCCGTGGCAGGTCATCATGCAAAGACTAGGACACTAAGGACAGGATCTATTCCACTTAACGAGGACGAGAGGAAATCCTGGCCATGTCTCTGCTCTGCTGGAATGCTTGTGTAACAAGCTAGGCCTATTATATATAGTAGGCCTTGCACAGTCTGCACAGGTCTGTCCGTAGGCCCTACGGACAGACCTAGGCCCTACGGACAGGGAAATATCATTTTTCGGCCGCGGTCGAGATTGTGGATTTCACAATATCACACCAGACTTCCCGGTCCTTCATTGCCATTCCCAGTTCCTGCATGCTTACTGATGCCTGTGTCCCTAGCGATGACATCAGGGAACGACAGTTTTCTACCTCTGGTCTGCTTTGAGGCAGGACTCCAGAGAAGAAGGGAAGATATAACCTCATTGTCAGCTCTGTAGCAGTGGCTGGCAAACTTCTGGGAAAATATAGTTACTGTCATGCATGCAGATGTCTTCCTATATGTTTTCAGAGCCTTCCTATAGCCTTCCTTCATGGCTTTTCCCTCTGACCTACCAGAATGACTAATGTATTTGTTTCCTGCATCTTTCGGCATTATTACCAGCTTCCTCCCCGTGCCGGATTCATAGGACTTGAGGGTCCCCGGTGCCCTTATGGCCAGCGTTGGCCGCACAGCTTTTCCGCGCGGGCGTTCGTTTTGACTGAAATTCGTTGGGGGGGGGGGGGGGGTGGGGAGCGGCAAAACCACCCTAATAAGAATAAATATACAATAACTAAACAAAAATCTCACTTGAATTGGATTGCAATACTTTAAAATGTCATGCAGCTGCAGCCCAACCCTATACCCCATGCATTGGTGAATCCGGCCCTGCTTTCTCCACATTATTCATCGTGTGGAAATTAATTTGAAATGACTTACAATTCTAGTTTTTCAAACTGCAACGAACACGTGCTGCTCCAGTTGTTTGTAGGGGCGCTCCGATCAGGTTCTTTAGGACCGATCCCGATCACAGATTATTTTTTCCATGATACTGATACCGATCTTGTGCGTAAGGGGAAAATTGGAATACTTCCAGAATTATTATATGTCAAAACCCACATGAAAACTGTTCCTGTGTGCGTGGGGACTCGGGAGGAAGGGAAGAATGTTTAGGCCTGTCACAAAGCAATATTATACTACTATACATCTGATTGACTTGTATTCCACTTAAATGGTACCAGTAAGACGCCCTGAAGGCGAGAAGCGACCTTGCCCTAAAGGGGCCCTAAAGGGCTGAAACAACAGAGCTTCTTAACACGGCACAGTTAAGAAGCAGGAGTTAAACTATTAATCTGGTGTTCAGTAGAGTTGCAGCCTGGCCGGCTCCATACTGTATATGCAGATCTAGGTGATGATCCAGTCTTCTCCACGTATGGCTATCCAGGGTTTGATGAGGTCAGTGATCTTCATAAATGGAGATCCACATGATGATAGTCAGCTTAAACCCATGTGTTGTACCCACTTGGTTCATTTGCAAGTGTGACTCTCGTCGTTGCGGCAACCACACTGGTTATCATGAGACTGACACAATATGTCCATATGTGGACGTTCCCATATATTCCCTTATGTGGGTGGCCTAACAGGGCATCGTCTGGGAATGCCCTTTTTTTTTAATTGACGTTTTCGGGCCAGGTAGGGCGTAACATTTGTGCTAATCTGTAAGGCCAGACGGGGCCTCGGGCCATTTCAATCAGAGCGCCTCTAGCTGTTTGTTTGCTTATAATTCATGAGTTTCAAATGGAGTCCTACACCTGCCATGTTGTGGACAAACACAGGTGTTTCAATTTGTCGTATAGATTGGCATAAAACTAATGTTCTAGAATCTAAGCCAATCTGATTCTGTCAACAAATATTTTAATATTCTTTCTATTTTACTTTTTTTTGCCAAACACCTTAACTCTGACAACTCTTGCCCCCGGGGGGCTCAGAGGTCCTGTCATTTAGACAGAGGTGTCCTCTATACGGGTGCTGCTGCCTTGTTGTCGTCAGGCTTCATGATTGGAAAGAGCAGCACCTCCTTGATGTTGTTCGAGTCTGTGAGGAACATGGTGAGACGATCAATGCCCATACCCCAACCGGCAGTTGGTGGCAGACCATACTCTAGAGCTGTGCAGAAGGTTTCATCGATGAACATGGCCTCATCATCACCCTCAGCTTTGGCCTTGGCCTGCTGCTCAAAGAGCTCTCTCTGCTTGATAGGATCGTTCAACTCCGTGTAGGCATTGCAGAGCTCCTTCTTCATCACAAAGAGCTCAAAACGCTCAGTCAGGCCTTTAACAGTTCTGTGTCCTTTTGCAAGAGGGCTCATGATTTGAGGATGGTCACAGATAAAGGTGGGGTCGATGCATGTGACTTCAAGGAATTCTCCCACCAACTTGTCAAGGAGGCGGGCCGTGGTTCTGGGGGGAGGACATTCCACTCTCTTTTGGGAACACAACTCGTCAAAGAACTTACGAGTCTCGTCACTGTCATAGGTTTCAGGAGGAGGGAACGTAACGTCCATTATCTTTGCGAGGTCATGTGTCATGCTCACTCTCCTGAATGGTGGAGTGAAGTCAATCTCACATGCCTTTCCCTCTGGGCCATCGGGATGATACGTTATCTTGTACCCACCAGTGATGTGCTTCACCATCCCCGACAGAAGTTCCTCTGTGACTTTCATCAAGTCGTTGTAATCCGCATAGGCCATGTAGAATTCACAAGTGGTGAACTCTGGATTATGAGTGAGATCAACACCCTCATTTCTGAACTGACGACCAATCTCGTACACTCTGTCTAAACCGCCGACCACGAGCATCTTGTGGTAGAGCTCGGGTGCAATCCTCATGTAGAGCTTCAGGTCCAGCTCATTGTGCCGAGTAACAAAAGGACGAGCCACCGCTCCGCCGGGAATTTGGCTCATCATTGGCGTCTCGACCTCCAGAAATCCCTGCTGGTCCAGGAAGCTGCGCAGGTAGGTGATGACTTTACAACGCGTCACAAAGTTCTGCCTCACGTAGTCGTTGAGGATCAGATCCAGGTAGCGCTGACGGAATCTGGTCTCCTTGACTTTTAGCCCACTGTGAAGATGTGGCAACATGTGCAAACAGGGTGAAAGTAGAGTCATCTCTATTGGAATGATGCTCAGCTCTCCTTTCTTTGTCTTCCCTGGATTGCCACGGACACCGGCGATGTCACCTCGTCGCAGCTTGCCGTTGATGGCCTCAAATTCCTTCGCAGACGTGTAAAACTTTGAGCTCGCCATGACCTGCAACTTGACACCTTCCCCTCGCAAGTCGTAAAATAGCAATTTAGAGCTGGCTGCCCTCTTGGCATGGATGCGACCCGACACATTAAGAACAACATCCGTCAGATGGTCTTCGGGCTGAAGGCGGCTGTATTTCCCAATGAATTCTGTGAGTGACATATCCACGTGATATTTATGCGGGTAAGGGTCCTCGCCCATGCCCTTCAGAGCTTGGACGGCCTGGGTACGGATCTTGAAGTACTGATTAGGCTCCAGAGTCTCCTCGTCCACCCGAAGGTCATAATGAGCCATCCTGTTGCTGGGATTGTGACTGAAGAATAGCTTTGAACTGAAAGGTAGGCTATGTCTTGTAAGTTGTCGCTGATAACGCTAATGAAGAACGGATGAACACTGTTGGCTTGATGCTCGTAACATTGCACGATGAGTCAGCTATATCCACATGGAGTTTTATAGCATGATGTCAGCACTAGATGTCTCTGCCGGCTCCATCTATGGAGCTCCAGATCAGTGGTTTTCAACCAGTGGTCCGGGGACCACCAGTGGTCCTTGAGGGTTTTCCAGGTGCGCGACATACTAGCGTCATCACCAGGGGGTGTATTTGTACATGCTACAGAAACAGGAGATAGGCTCCTGCCCTATGGGCCTCATGACATCATGGCTCGGCAAGGCTTACTTACTTACTTACTTACTTACACATTTAGAGAATGTAGAATAATTGCTATTTTGATAAACGTTTGCATGTTACTGTATCTCTCCTAATAATACCAACATCGATACAGCATGGAATTGTTAAAACAAAATATTCTTTAGTCTTAGGTCCGAGAGGCTAACTGTCATCAAATGGTGGTCCGTGGCTCAAATGACTAATACATAATGGACCTGGACATGAAAAGGGTTGAAACCCACTGCTCTAGATCAACCACACCCACATATGGGGTTTGTAATGTCTGACTTAGATAGGTTACTATTTAGATACGTCGGATAGCTCCACATATACTGTATATTCAGTGGGTAACTATGGCAACCTTTCAGGTACCCATATGGCGTGGAAGTGAGTGAAGGCATTTGTTACAACCGTCCCCAGATTTCCCGGAAATCCTCTCCATCAAGAAGGCTTGAACGGAATCCATCAGCCATTCGGGCCACCCAGGGACGGACAGACAGACAGACGGACAGACAGACAGACGGACAGACAGACAGACAGCGTCTGTTTATTGGCAGCTTTGCCAAGCTGTAACAAGCTGTAAAAAGCCCCTTCCCTGTGCATGTGACGCTGCACTTACACTCATCAAACACCTTTCATTTCCAATGGAAGTCACATGGTTTGACCAAACAAAAATGTTTGATCAAACCAAACAAAAATGTTTGGTCAAACCATGTGACTTCGTTTGAAAATGCATTGGAGCAAGTCATTAAACACAAGACACCAGACAGACACAACTAAGACAGGTGTCTGATATGTGCGAGTGAGCAGCACTTACTTTTTAGTCCCCAAGAACACACTACACACATGCTCGATTTGCTCATGCATTTCCTTGTTTTCCAGACACTCATGATAGTGACTGTCGCTAAAAGGCACATCGTGATCATCGCGTGTATGTGTTCTATTGTTAGCCCACAGATAAGAGGCCCGTTTACTGCAGCTGTCGCTGCTGCTGTGCTGAATAACAGTAGCTAATATAAAGCTGCACTAGGGCGTCGACTCTTGTTTTAGAAACATTTGCCAAGTGTGAGTCACCATTATCTGCATGGCTGCTGTCAGTGTCAGTCATTAGTAAATCAAATTCAAGTTAGAGACTCTTGTTAGTTTATTGTCCTTAAAAAACGTATACCAACACCAGCCTGTTGTTGTCTGTCTCCATCTTTCTCTCTGTCTGTGGAGGTAGTTTTGTCTACATTCTTATAAGAGCACGCAGGGGGATTACATAAGTCACCATGACATGGCAGACAAACAAAGTTCCACCCATACCATACATTCCATTCACCAGGGTGTCATCGCTGTTAAACAGGCTCCTATGTGTGTGTGTGTGTGTGTGTGTGTGTGTGTGTGCGTGCGTGCGTGTGTGTGTGTGTGTGTGTGTGTGTGCGTGCGTGTGTGTGTGTGTGTGTGTGTGTGCGTGCGTGCGTGCGTGTGTGCGTGCGTGCGTGCGTGCGTGCGTGCGTGCGTGCGTGCGTGCGTGCGAGCGAGCGTGCGCACACATGTGCATAAGTGCGTGTTATCAATTTGGCTCGTAGCCCATACGCGTCTCCTTGGTCTAATAGTGACGAAAAACAAGCACGACAGCCCCGTCATGCATCACCTTTGACCCACATCACATGAATGGGATTACAGTGCAACCAACTAAAGGCTGTAGATAATTCACTGTTTTAGATGTAGAAATTGTTTGCCTTTTCCCATCTGTATACTGTATATATAGCCTACATGATGTAACATCATTCTAGAAGTCTATACTGTGTGCGTAGTGTAATCAGTAATGTGTATAACGTTCATTATGCCATGCCCATTTTTGTTCCAGGATCAAAAATGTGGCACATTCTACCAAATTGTATATCCTACCACGCGGCACCTCATGTACAGTATATTTATTTTGTCATTGTATATTTGTCATGGTTGTCTCCACCAGGCCGAAGGCATGGGGAGAGAGCATGTTTTGCACTCCGTCCGTCCGTCCGTGTGTCCGTCCTCGTGTCTGTCCGTCCGTCCGTCCGTGTGTCCGTCCTCGTGTCCGTCCGTCTGTGAAGAGCTAATCTCACATCAATGCATCAGATGCGTTGTAAATTGTAACTAAGCTTAGCTTGTAGATCAGCTGTTTTACAAAGAATACAATATATCTTACAAGGTTATTATAAATTGACTAAAAAATGTTTTGCGCTGAGGGCGCTCGGGTGGCGCAGGCACAGGCAGTGGTAAAGTCCCTGACCACCACCACCACGAAGGTTGTGGCGGGTTACTTATAATCCACCATGGTGCAACCGGCTTTTTAGGGTGATATTGGTCATTGTATGTACTGCCAGGGGCTGGGGAAGCACCTGTCAACTCAACGGGGAGGAGATGGGCAGGAGGAGTAGAACGAACGGCTATATATCCTCCTGGTGGCCGGGGGCTCCTCACTGGCAGGTCAGTCAGTAAGATACAACAGCAGTGATGACACAGAATGTGTATGGTGAGGAATCAATTGCCATAGGACTAAATAGGGTATGCGCATGCTTAAAGTGAATGGCACATCGAGTGGCAAATTGAGTGGCAAAGCAACAGGCAAAGTGAGTTAACATTGTTTAATGTTTGTTTAATGCAATCAGATAGGACTTTTCTGTTTGGATGCACGGGCTGTCAAGGCCAGAAAGTAGTTTTTTGCCACTCACTAGACATTCCTGCATAACTTCCGGGTTTGATGATGATGTCACGCGCATACCCTCTATTGGGGAGAAAAAGGGGAGGAAATTGGCTACTACGAAATGTAGTGAAAAAAAATACAAAGGTTTTATTTTGACTTGCTGATGAATGCAAGCATCTGGAAGGTATAGCTGCAGCCCTAATCTAAAAGTGCAAACTTTTTTATCCCTGCCATGCTTAAGCCTTGTGTAAACCAGTTGAGCTTAAACAATCAACCACACTCCTTTGATCCTCTTTGAACTGCAAGCAGGTCGATAGGAGGACGAGGCCTGGCAATATTTGCATTGAGATTATAACGCTGAAGCTTGTCATGCAATAACAAGTGTTACTGTAGCCTAGAGTAGCTATGATGACTCCATGTAAGCAAGACCACAGTGGCGTGTGAAGGACTGTGATGCAATCACAAGTAGCAGACAGTCTCTATCTCTGTCTCACCCCTCCCCCACGCTCACAAATTAACACTGACACTAACTAACATTTGCGTGCTGTGCATCCACGCACACACACGCGCGCACGTACACACACACACACACATGCACGCACGCGCGCACGGCACACGCACTGTAACATCAGAGAACCCCATGACCCCAAGTAGACTTTGTCCTCCTTTATCACCAAGAGAGTCCTCAGAGGGCCTCCAGTATTAACAGACACGTTCATTTACATTGCAGAGAGATAACACACACCATTACATCACAAACACATAGCCTGGAATACTGAAAGTCAGCCACCGCCACTCCCAAAGACTGAACTCAGCGTTAAACAACCATGAGCATTTCTGTATAGAGGGTATATGCGTGCGTGACATCATCATCATGCGCGCGTGACATCATCATCATACCCGGACGTTATGTGGGAACGCCTACTGACTGAGTTGCAAAAAAAACTACTTTCTGGCCTTGACAGCTCATACATCCAAAGATCTATCTGATTGCATTAAACGACATTAAAGGTATATTCAGTGATTTCACTTAATTCAAATATATACTTTTTTGTTTTGTTGTGATAATCCTCCCTACTATAGAGTGTGTTGACCATATAAGGAGTTCCTCCCTGTCCCCAGTTAACCCCTGGGGTCAAAAAAAACGTATGGTTTCGTTTTTGGCTAGGTGCGGACCAGCCGTCATCCAATCAGGATAGAGATGGGCCTTCTGCCAATCATGATCGAGCGGGGGCGGGCCTTGGTGTGCGTGCTGTTGGCCTGTTGCGTGTCCCACTGTAGTGCGTGCATGTGCACATCTTGTTACCGGGGCAGACCGGGTTTTTTTCAAATCACCCAAATCACTGAGTCCTTTAAACTCACTTTGCCCTCTCGATTTGCCACTCACTTTATGCATACTCTCCCCTGTCAGGTGAAAAGAAGCAGCTTGGACTCCTCATGCATAGAAGGAGGCATGAGGTCAGTCCGCTGCCCCCCCAGGTTGGCAGAGGAAGTGTAGTGCCCAGGATTACATTAGATAATTGGCACTGGGTGAAAAAACTGGGTTGCAACATCGTGGAGAAAAAGTTATAAGGAAAAACTTTATGCATGCGCATACCAGACTGGTCTCAAACCTGCGGTAGAAGAATGATTAGGAAATGTAGGCGTAATGACACATTGCGCAGGACCGTGTGGCGTGTGGGCAGTCTGCCCGTGTTGTGACAGCCATAATTTAACCCCTTGAAAAGACAAAGAGTTGCTAATGAGCCGCAGTGGAGGTCCCCCCAGGTAAAGAATTGGGTAGCGGGGTGTTTTGAGGACAACATGCACTCCACTCCTCCAGAATGCAATTATGCAAAGCTCATCATTTATATTTTTCACTTCATCACTGGGGTTTGTGTGTACGTGCGTGTGTGCGTGTGTGTGTGTGTGTGTGTGTGTGTGTGTGTGTGTGTGTGTGTGTGTGTGCGTGCGTGCGTGCGTGCGTGCGTGCCATTCTTTGATATCCCCAGTGGTTTGTGTATGTGACTGCGGGCGAATTACTCACCCGTACTCACCCGTTTACCATGTATAAGAATAGATGTAGGCCTAACTATATTCAAACAATGGATTAATTCTGTATGGTTCTTGACAGGACAAAAGTAATGTACTGTTGATAAGAATTTTATACCACTGGACAGTATTTGTCATTGTTCCAATAATAAGCAAATGGACCCTTATAGATCTTTAACTCTTAAGAGTATAAAATGAAACCCAATGGGCCCTTAAGGGTCCATCTGGTTTCGTTTTACATTCTCAAGAGTTAAATTATTGTTAAACATCTGCATTACTTAAGTTAATTTACAAGAAGTCTACACAATTAGAGAATGTAGAAGAATTAGTTTGATCAACGTTGGAAAAGGGGTGAGTTATCCAGTTACCCTGCAGGCTACTTCATTCATCCAATCCGCTTAACCGAGACTGTGAAAAAACAGAGAGAATCAATGAACAACATCATGTCGACTCCTTTTGATCATGGCATTTCTCTGTGATGCAACAAGACAAAACCTAGAAGGAGCAGAATTGCGTCAAGGAATGTAGCTTCATCAAAGCTGACAAAGCCTGCTGTGCTGCATGAGTGTACTCAGTGACCTTATAAATATGTGACCAACTCTAACCTAGAAGACAAGACAAAAACAGACTAATTAATTGGTCCTCTGGCGCTTTGTTTTTGTTTCGTTTTCAATTTCAATTCATTGTTGGCATGAGAAAATATACGTTTAACACTGCCAAAGCAAGGTAAAGGTAGCAGCTCTGTTTACATGTGCAGTAGGTCTCACAGACATATTCTGCTCGTACAGATTTACTAAAGATAATATGTTATTCCGAAAAAGAAAAAAGATATACAATATTTGTTGCTAGAACAGAAATTCGTACACAGACTTAACCCATTAGGACTATACGGACCTTTTTCTGAAAAATTCAAATTTGTATTCAAAATTTTCAAGAATGTCACGTTGCTATATACTGTACATAGCAACAAGAACCCCAAAAGGAGTTCCCTTCCTGAAGGGTAAAACACCAAAAGGGGTTCCCGCCTAGAATGGGTAACAACAGATGTTTGACAGGAAAAATCCTTGACAGAAGTTGACACGCCATTCTCCCATTGATTGACAGCTTCTAAGCGCACCTGAAACATAGCAGCATGCAGTGCCCCTTTTCTGGGGGCAATGAGTCTATTGATAATGTTTTAGTTATAGTCAGCGTTGAAGTGTGACTATATACCTCTAGCAAGACTCAGCGTGCTGCAATAACAGGTTAAAGAATGTCGCAGAGTGAGTTGGTTGGTTTGTTGGCAGCACATGTACAATTAAAATACAATCAATCAGTCATTAAATTAAAAAAGAAAATATATATTTTTTATATCTATGTGCCAGTCATTCTTACTGCCCCGGGGTAGGTCTGGTGTGCTGGCCGGGTGCCAGATGTGGTGATAGATGTCTTGCGCAATGTGTTGCAAAAGGAGAAACAAGAGACAATTTCCTGCAAAAGAAATCATGTGTGCACGTGCACACAGAACACATGCACAGACATAAATGCATTATTACACGCACGCACGCGCGCGCGCACGCACGCACGCACGCACACACACACACACACACACACACACACACACACACACACACACACACACACACACACACACACACACACACACACAAAGAGACACACAAACTCAACTCATGGTGCAAATAGTAGAAGCAAGCACTATGGCACACAGTCAGACTACAGACAGAAGGAAAAGGAACCACAAACATGTTAAATACATATGTTTTGTTGTTTATTTATAATGCTGGGCGATACCTCCTGGCCCTTCCCCCTCCCTCCCAGACTGAATGACGAGAACTGGTCTCGGAACAAATCGCATTTGCAATTCGTGCTCTAGTGTGGCAGTCATATGACTTTTGGGTTATGTGAAATGACTTGTGACCTGTCAAGTAAACAACGGGGGAGAAAGAAAGAAACCTATGTGGTTTGTCCTCTTATGTCATCACATCACATCCTATTGTGTTTGTGTGCTGCTGGGACATGTGACTGCATGGCTACACTTATACAAGGATGTGATTATTTAATGACTATATATGTATCACAGGTCACAGAGCCCACCCAGAAAGTCCTTCACATCTGAAGACGGCATCAAATGTACAGCCATGCCATCAAGTTTTTTTTTCTTCTTTTTTTCTCCTTTATTTTTTTCAACAAAGCATGGCATATTGCTTAATTCCAAACATCAAAAATACTTATAACACGCACAAATAAATCGCATTAAACAGTGCTGCAGAGCGGGTCTTGCCGCAACCCTATCGATGTTTAGAATTAAGCTGGCATATTACCCTATTCTGCTGAATATAAAATGGAATGGAAATATCATAAAAAACAAGGTCGTATTATAATCGGGAACTAGACTATTTGTTCTTTTTCCACAAATGAGTCTTGAAAAATGGAAGTCGTCTTATATAATGGAAGTATTTTTAACAGTTTGCAGAATTACAGTACATTTCAAGCACAATTCAATACAAAAACTGTTAACTGTGGACCGTGGACGACACCATAAAGCATTACACTTGTTTACAATAGGGGCCAACATTTTCATTTTCATCAGAACATTTAGAGACGTACAAATATAAACTTCTATATAGGCTCGTTTTATATTTATGGGACACAATTGTCCATTTTGAGTGCATAAATCATATATATAGCATATAGCATAGAATATCTCTACGTTATTTTCTAACTCCTGGCATTAATGTGAAGAGTTTGGGACACGTTTCACTCTCTCTGCAGTGTAGTTAACCCACCCCCTGTGGCCTGACGATTACGATTCACACCACAGGTCAGGAGGAGAGAGGATTACATTACAGTAGGATCTGTTAACTGTACCATCTGCTTTGAATTGACTTTCAATTAACAGGGAAACGTGCTGGAAGTGTGGGTGGGTGGGGGGTCAACACAGGACAAATGACATAATGTTTCTAGTGTCAAAACAGGTGATAAAGGTTGAAATGCGATTTAATCAGTCAAAGGAGTGTGTGTGTGTGTGTGTGTGTGTGTGTGTGTGTGTGTGTGTGTGTGTGTGTGTGTGTGTTGACACCCAAACTTCCCCAGTGTGTGATCGTTTAATCAGTTGGCTGTTGGCCACAATAGTACACTTCAGGACAGACGAACCTATATGCTGAGTACAGCAAACTCTGTAAAGGCTGTAGCTGTCTAATCAATACATTCCAGAGATTCCCAACCTATGGAACAGGGCATACTGGTGGTGGTGGGGCCATGAGGATATTGCAAATGGGCCCCCAAATAATTGAAATAAAGGTAATGGGTCGCACAAACGAAGACAAAGGCTGGATAGCCGAAACGTTTGTCTTCGATCCATCATGCAAGAATAAAAAACTAAAATTCAGTCTTGGTGTGTGCGACCCGGGTAACGGGTAATGCACCATATGTCAGAGCGCAGTGGTCACAAGAAAAAGCCCCCAAATAATTGGCAATCATTTTCTTGTATGGATAATAACATAACATTAGGAGTTAATTTGACCTATTCCCAGAGGTGGCAACCCTGTTGAGGACAGATGTCGCCTGCTCAGACTAACAATGGGGGGAAGGTGCTCAATGCAAACTAACCACAACACCACCTCTTAAGATGGTAACACATTTCACACCCTGGCTGCTTTGACATGCATGCCATGGATGCAGATTTAAAGAGCTGCTACCATCTTAAATCAGAGGATTTCTTTTGCTATTTAAATAGTCTTGAAAAATTTGTCCCAAAGTGACTGGAAAGAATTGCTGCTATTTGTTTAAAAAAAAGATAAGCTTTATACCCTGTATAACATGTATATAACGAGACAATGTGACATACCTCTGTTTACAAAATGCTGTACCAACTGTATATACTTTCCCCATTTTCAACTGTTTTTATATTGACACTTGCTTTGGCAGTGTAAACGTATGTTTTCTCATGCCAATAAAGCTCCTTTGAATTGAATTGAATTGGATGCAGCCCACCACCACCCTACATGAACCCAAAAAGCTGCATTTTTCCTGCATTCCCCCAACACACGAACACAGAGTCACACAGAGCCCATCTCTAAAAGATTAGGGTATTTCTCTATCTGCTGATAATATCCCAACTACTAGCTTTGTAGAAAATCAATACGGTACGTGGAAAGGACATTTTAATAGAGAACAGGGTGTTCTTCAGTTAAACATGTTAAGCCCTCTTTGTGTCTGTGTAATATGTGTGCATAATGATAATGGATGCATTATCCCCACACTACAGTATTATCAAATGGTATGTACTAGCCTACTAACTACATTATCCTCCACTGTCCTATCCATACTTGAATCTGGCATGCCAAAGCCAATTAAGTATTAAATACATAATAATTTATAAAGTACAAAGTACTTTATAATTTATAAAGTACCATTGTGACCTTATAGTGGGAACAGATTATTGATATACTTCCTCAAGATTATAGATTACAGTCCTTCCATTTATAACATTTTCAATCAATGAATCAATGAATCAATCAATCATCCATCTCTATAGATCCACCATTACATCTATATTATGAGTGATAATTCTTCTATTAAAATATTAATATTCTCACTTAATTTGTAATTAATTTTGCATGATTATTATTATAATAATTATTATTATTATTGCCATTTCATCACTTAAATCCCAGTTTGTATTTATTATATCTACACCAAAATTATGAAAGTAAGTACTATTTGGGCTTCTGATCTGATGCAATACCTTGCGGAGGAATAAAACCTAGTGCCAGTGGTTTGTCTTGTTGCCTAGATACGAACGGAGAGGGGAGGGGAGGGCGCATTGGTAGATATTTTTCTGAATGAAGCAGACGTCAGGCAGACGCCATGTTGGCTCTGAAAGCCGGGAGACCCCATAACTTGAGTTGGGGGAGTATTTCAAAATGTCAGGGAACTTTCATTCTGCATCTCTATTTTAAACTGAAACTTTATTTATTTATTTTAAATAAACTTGCATTTTTGTTTAACCTGTCATAACAAGGTTCATTCTTACTTTGAGGTAGCCAGACCGTTTCGGACGCGGGGCGGCTCGCCGGAACCGGCCAGGCCCCATTCCTGAGGGTCTGGATGTTCCGGGGACCCCCACACGCTAATTCTGTCATTTCTCAACCGTTTCGGACACGGGGCGGCTCGCCGGAACCAGGCCGCCACCCATGGGCTCCTGTGGGTCTGGAAATTCTGGGGACCCCCACACGGAGTTGCACCACTCACTTCACACGGGCGTGATTTTTAAGTTTCAAGTTGTGGTAAAGCCAAGCGAGTTTCTTACCTCGAAGTGGCTCGATCATCTGCTCACCCACTTTATAATAAATACAACTATTTCCCGTATTTTAAACGTTTTGTGTGTGTGTGTGTGTGTGTGTGTGTGTGTGTGTGTGTGTGTGTGTGTGTGTGTGTGTGTGTGTGTGTGTGTGTGCATAAAACTTTTACGGTTTGGTATAAAACCACATCAAAGGCCAAACAGAGACCCTTCTTAATATTTTGAGCCGGAATGTCTTCCAGTTTCCGCTGTGCCTTTGAACGGGACAGCTCGATTAGATCTCGCGAGTGTCACTCTCCATAAAGAACCCAACGGGCCAACGAACGGCCCCCCTCCTTGCAACAGTTCTACTGATCTACATTATCGACTTATACGCGAACAACGCGTCACGCGCAGCTTGTAGATCTGCGGTTTCGAGCGAGCGACACCGTCGTACTACATAAACAAGCGCCCTGTGGCGTCAGTGTTGCCATGTCCGCTTATTATAAGCAACTTTGGGCTTGTTTTTCCTGTAAAGTTGCTTGTAAATATTGGTAGTTAATTGCGGGTTGCGGTTTTTTGGGGGATTAATTGTTTCTAAAGTCAAGTTTATTTTGGGCTTTTTTCATAATGTTTTAAACCAGTAGTTCTCACACATCTTGTCAAGGACCTCCAGATTAATGCATTTGTCCAAGGACCCTACATCTAATTCTACAAATATTTTGTGCCAGGAACCCCCTTACAAGATTTGTGTTGTCACATTTTGTTCCATTATCGTTCTGAAAATAGCAGATCTACAAGCTCACAACGCGTCGCATCACGGCGCGTTGTGAGCTTGTAGATCTACCTAGTCCAGTGGTTTTCAACCCTTTTCATATCAAGGTCCATTATTTATTTGGCATTTGAGCCACTGGAGGAGATTTAGCCTCTCAGACCCAATTGATATTTTGTTGTCATAAAAAAATCTTCTACATTCTCTAATTGTGTAGACTTCTTGTAAATTAAGTAATGCAGATGTTTAACAATAATTTAACTCTTGTCAAGAGTTAAAGGGTCCACTCGCGTCACCAGGCTTCCCACACCAATTCCCTCTCCATCATTTAGCTGAGGCGGACCACCTGGAACCTCCTTAAAGGACCACTTCACCACTTTTCAACCTATCTTCATATAATAGGTCCTCACTAATAATCATGGTAAAATGGCACGATTTTTTTCTACTCAGTCCGTGTCTCATATGAGGGCTGTGGGCAGTCACCCGTCCACCAGTGACATCATCATTAGGCAGATTTTTTTTAAACAAGATTTTTTTTACAAAAATGTTTAGATTCATTATCGTGAGAGCTTGTATTCCCGGGTTTCTGAACTGCCCACAGCCCTCCTATGAGACACAGACCGAGTAGGAAAAAAATGCACCATTTTTTCATGATTATTATTTATTAGTGAGAACCTATTATATGAAGATAGGTTGAAAATTGGTGAAGTGGTCCTTTAAGTAGTCAAGGACCACTGGTGGTCCCCGGACCACTGATCGAATGAAAACCTCTGGCCTAGGCTACTATAAGGCTATAATAGTCGCTTCTTTTGGGCTTAGTTTTCATAGACCTGGATCTGCAATGCATTCCTTATTTATCTCACAAACTCTGGCAACACTGGTCGCTCGCGCGGCGGCGTCCATGATACGTGATGTTACCGCAGCGCAGCGGCGGATTCCACCGGACCCGGAGCTCGAGCGGCAGCGGGAGAGAAGTAACCGCTCCCCCTTCTCCTCCTCCTCGTTACTTCAACTAACGGCAGGTAATAAAACGAACACAAACAAACACACACACACACCGGTGGGATCATGGTACTTTTTTAATTGTTTTTTGGTTTGTTTAGTACTTATTGCGCTTTTGTCTTTTAGCCGGTTGTTGTTGTTGTCGGGGTGGTCGGGACGGTGTATTTTGTAATGGCGCACATTTTTGAAGGGAAAGCGTCCGAAGGCAGCGATCAGTCGCTTGCCTGGTCTGCTGCTGCTCTGGCTGCCCCAGCCATAGCCGCTCCCCCCTCTGATGATCCCCGGCCGTTTAACAACCTGCAAGGATTATAAGCTTGTTATAATGGCTGCTATTGAGACTAAAGTGCACGTTTTATTTGATCTATATTTCCAAGTTTGTCCTCTTGTCAAGGAACGCCGGGGCTGTTTTTAAGAAGGAGTGAGAGAGTTGCGTGTTGTTTATGTCGGTCGGTTGTGAGCTGAGCTGCCGCTCGAGCGATGCTATCTATCTGCTTCAAAATGTACACACTCTCCACTCCCGTCGTACCGCGGCGTCGAGCAGCAGATCTCAAAGCTCACAACTCGCCGCGCGCTCGACGCAACGTGAGCTTGCAGATCGGCTGTTTTATCTGCGCGAGACGCCGTCGTACGACGGACGAATCGAGTCTTTTTCCCCCTTTAGCTAACATGCTAATAACGTTAGCTCGTCGTTCTTTTTTTTTTTTAAACGGGGAAGCGTCCGTGTTCGTTGTAATAATAACGCGTTCACCTGCAACCTCCAGTATCTGTTGTTGTTGTTGTCACATTTATTTATTTGTTAAAATCACATTGTATAAAACATCCCGAACGTTGTTGTCGACTTCAGTTTATTCAATTAACGAATTCAAGCTACACATTGGCTGGTTCAATGACACTGTAATGATCCCGTTCTCTGCGGTTAGCTCGTTTAAGCTAAAGGTCGGTGGTTGAGCTAACCTTGCCGACCCGCTGCTACTACTGCTAGCTGACTGTAGTTGTAGTTTAACTGGCGTTGTTATGAATGAGTTTATTGTGTCATTTTCATCTCGTTATGCTAAATTACGCGATTTCAAGTGTCCCGAATACTGTTCTCTAGTCTGGAGGACCCCAAAAAGCCTCGAGAGTGATCGTGATCGTCAGCGCAAGAGAGAGCTTTCATTGCATTGCCATATTTATCGTAAATGCCATGCTCGGTAATGGCTGACAGGGCATATATGCATGCATTATTGCGGTCTCTTTTCTTGATAAGACACATGGCTAAGCTGTTTTATAACTGCAGTTTTACTTCAGAGCCGGGTGCGTGACTGCGTGTGTCCCATTCAGAACAAGCTGGGGTTGTAAGCTATAGATAGAGTCTATAGTATAGACTGTCGTCAGCCATATAATTCGGCATTTATTGACAAATCTTTCAGGTGTGGTGCTGCTGGTGCCCTTAAGACGTAGATTAAATTCGTCACAATTTTTGCGTGCGTGCGTGATCGGTTTGACAGTTGAACCGATATGGTCATGAACGGTAAAGCTCCTTTACTGTGCCCTTTTGACGCCTGTATCTGGTTGGCAGCTCATGAAATGCCACCACTGAGTGACACAAGCGTCAGCCAATGAGATGGGTGCTGCCTCCATTTGCTCCTCACGTTGGTTCCCTGCCTAATCCACTAGTAACTACACTACAGGCACCATGAAACATGCCTTTGCCTTTGACAGCCAGTGTCTTATTACTGCCTACACAGTACAGTACATAGAACATAGTTGCCACTGTTGGGCTTTTATGTATGTATTAGGGATGCCACAAACTGACCATCAGCTAACTCGATTATTCGACAGCTCTGTCGATTATTTATAGATTATTCGTCAGCCCCCCATAATTATAAAACTTTTAAATTGGTATATATTTTATGTTATGGTCACATGGTCACATAACATTACATGTGGAGTGGAGCAGCTTTGCTCAACTTGATTTATACGATGAAGGTACATTTTCGATATATATATATTTTAGATTTTTAGATTTTGAAATATTAAAATAGATTTTGGAGACTTCCATGATATATCGAAAAATGGATTAATCAGTGGCACCCCTAGTATGTATGTATATACAGGGGTGCACATCACTTTTTGGCGCTAGTTCTCGGAGGAGCACATGGAGATGTTTGGTGCCCACTGCGGGGCAGTGCGGGCGGACGTCTGCACAGCACGTCTCCACTCTACCAGCACAATGTTACTTTAGCCAGCATGAGATTGCACATGAACTCTGCAGCCGTACTGAGGCGCTCCAACACAGATACATTGAACCACTAACCTAATGCTGCAGAGGTTCCATGTTTATTTTTAACGTAATTTCCAAACATTGTTTAAACACGGATGCATGGTTTTTCATATCGTACAAATTCTCTTTAGCTAAAAGCTTGTGTTTAATCCACATGGGTTCTTGTTTACTACTTGGTTAGACCTGTGCTTGTAACGGAATCATAACAACTTGTCTTGGCAGCTTGGTTACAACCGAAACTGACGTCCTCTTCAAAATAAGAGACACTTGTAATTATTAGTCAGTCAACACTAGTTTTATTTCTAAGTCTACTTACAGGACGTAGTTTTTGTAGTACGTGACACCAGAGCTAGTGGCAGATGGCTGGCGGCAGTAAGCAAGGGCGCTTCATTTTGTTTGATCTGCCGCGCAACATATATTTTGACCACGCATGCGTACCGGGGGGGGGGGGGGGGGGGGGGTGTGTGTGTGTGTGTGTGTGTGTGTGTGTGTGTGTGTGTGTGTGTGTGTTAATTTATGCTAGAGTACATTCTTCCCCTGCTTGTCTGAACTGAAAATTACTGCCGTTTACTTTGTAGTTTTAATGTGAAGTTGTATATCTGTCATGTAGGAGGGATATGTACAATGGCAACTTTTGAAAAGCAGCTAAGATTAATGTCGTTACAAGTCCTTGTTGGGAATACCTGTTTTCTCAGCACCTGTGCGGTTTCTCACATCTAGATATATTTATTCACACACATCTCAAGTATAATATGTATTTGTTGAGTTAATTTAGCAACATAGCCCTCTAGTAAACTAGTATTTTGATAAAATAATCATGTATGGCAATATCCTAACCAATTTACAAGTCGGCCATACCACCTATGGATTAGTATTTTAAAACAAAATGCCAGTGGATTAACTGTTAATGCCACTTATTCATTAGAAACAGAACTTATCCTCTTTCTGCTAGGAGCCCACTAGTTTGCTCGTGTCTGATGGTGGCACTATCAACTGCCTCTCTTAAAGCCTCTCTTGTAGCAAAAATATAAGGGTAACTAAAATGAATTGGACAGCCAACTAGTGCTGCATGTGCACGATTCTTGCTCAAATATAGAAATGAGATCTCATAGGTGTCTGAATCTAGTTCGCAATCTTTTTTAAGTTTTTTCGCTTAATTGTGCAGCACAACTAGCTAGTACTAGCTAGATCAGCAGTCATCATCCAGTGACCATTTACAAAAGAATTAAACACTAAAGTATATTACGATTTTTGTGGCTGAAACTGGTAACTTGGTTGGAATACAGTGGATATCCAATTTTCCCACCGTTATGTTTGACTTTGTGTCATTTTATGGCGACTGAGGTCTTTGACTGCATTTTCGTGCTTTTTGGGATACTGTTTTCTGATATAAAAAATGTTTCACATAAAGTGACGCAAGTCTGCTTCCTCTATTTCAGGTTGTGCCGGAGAAGTAAGCTGTACCCCCAAAATGGACCCCTCTAACTGAGACGCAAACACAAGTTGTGTTTTGCACAAGACTCGAGCTAAGATGGCTTTCATCGGCCTAAACCATGCCTGACGAGTAAAGTTACCCTCTTCTTTTTTTTTTTTTTTTTTTTGTTGCTCAAAGCAATTAAAAAAAAAAAAAAAAAACACAGAAAGGAAACGGAGCATCCCACATGCCTCCCTACGTCGAGCCCCACCAGGGCGTCCTGCTGGAGTGACCCCCATCATCCAGATAGGCTCTGCCTGTCTTCTCCATACCCCGTCCCCCCACCGGCCGCCCTACATCAACAACCTGTCATGATGTTGCTCCGCCTGAAAATGGCCGACACCTGAGGGTCTCATGCGCCCAGTGAGCGCCGATTCAGACGGTCCCGCTCCCCCCGAAAACCTGTCTCGCCCCAACCTTCCCGTGGGCCCCCTGCCAACCTCGGAGATGTCCTTGCTTCAGTCACTGGGCCCAGTGCAAAGCTGGCTGGGCCAGGAGCTTGAAAAGTGCGGGATTGACGCCATGATCTACACCCGCTATGTCCTTAGCCTTCTCCTGCATGACAGTTATGACTATGACCTGCAGGACCAGGTGGGTCCCAGCAGTCACTAGGACACATTTACCTTGAATTCGATTGTCATCTGTGTGTTGCATTATGAGTGTGCTTGGGTTAATATTTAGGAAATCTTGCATCTTCTCTTCTTGCTTTGCCAATTTATGACAATATTCATTTTTTATAGCGCCCCTCACTTCACACGAGTGTGATTTTACTATATAGCTGAAATTGTGTATTTTTGAGGGCCTCCTATATACAGCTTTTGACCTCACATGTCTCAATATTTGCCATTGAAAGGAGAAATTAGGTCAAATGTCCGCAAAATCGTGTCCCCACACGTCTCAATATTTGCCATTGAGACAATGAAAGGAGAAATTAGGTCAAATGTCTGCCAAATATGACGTAAATCTGTGGCAACAGGCATTCTGATTGGCCAGTATGATATGATGCATGATGATGTTTGTACGATGATAAGAGCGCCCCTCACTTCACACAGGGGTGATTATTTTTATTGCAGTAGCTCATTCTTGATAAATGACTGTTGTTGCTTTTGTAATTGGCAGGAGAATGACATCTTCTTGGGTTGGGAGAAGGGAACTGGGAAGAAATGGAGCAAGGGTAAGAAGAGGGGAGGGACGGACCTGAGCCTGGAGGAAATGAAGAAGCAAGCTGCTGTGCAATGCCTGCGTTCTGCATCTGATGAAGTGAGTATGGCTCTGCCCTAGTGTTCACCCCCATTAATGTTCTATTCACACACATGGGGGTTGGAGAAAAAACAAAACATACTAGGGTATTATTTAAAGATACAATGGCAAGCAAGATGGTTCACTGCACAGTCATGGAATGATGGTAGTGGTTTCTAGGCAAACTAAATCCAAGTATTTGATTTGATAATGGATGATGTCATGGCCCACATGATGTCATAGTAATTTATTTTGCCATTGACTTGAATGGGAATTGGGAGCAGAATTATAATGCATAGACACACAAAGCCTCTGTATTGGAGTGGTTAGCACTGCTCATACACCATATTTCCACTCAGTTTGAAGTAGGGATACAGCTATGCCAAAAACATGCAAATAGTTAGTATAGTTAATTTCGTTATGTATACATAATATTAAATATAGCTAAGTGCGTATACTTTTGCTAAGAATTGCTAATGGCTCAAACTAGCAATGATTGAGCACTGCAAGGTAGATGATGAGTAGACAAACTAGACAAACAGTTACCGTATTTCCTTTTAGCGTGACTCCTCATGTGGGAGCGTAGCCCTATCACTGGGACACACAGTCTCCATGTGGGAGCGTAGCCCTATCCCTGGGACACACAGTCTCCATGTGGGAGCGTAGCCCTATCCCTGGGACACACAGTCTTCCACATATACTGCAGGGAATTTTGTCCAGTGTTGAGGTGAGAGGTCCACGTTTCCTGCGGTCTCTCTTGTCCTGGATGGATTCCGCCCTTGCCAGGTCGAAGGTCTCGATGCCTTGGGTAACCTGGTGCTAGTCAACGTCTGGCTAACAGCTGTCATGTTCTTTATCTTTAGGCAGTTTTTGGTTTTATTTACATGAGAAAGTATAGACCGACACGAATGTGTAGTTTGCTGCACATTGTCTAGACTCTAAATGTTAATACAGTTGTTGGCTACACTATATATAGAGAGAGAGATGGATGTGTGTGTACGGGGATATAAATAATCAATACATTTTCTGATTTTGTGGTGATTTGTCCTTTCATTTCATTACTACATTACTACTAAACTGAATTTGAGGTGGTCTGTTTGTTGAAGCTTGGGCAAGTGGATCTCCCACATCTTGCATCAAACCTTATATGAATTGCATTAAGAGTGCTTATTGATGTGCAATGCATCCATGCAGATAGTAATTGCATTATAATTGCAGATGGTACTTGCATTCGTGATGAATAGTGTGCCTAAAGCAGTAGTTCCCAAAGTGTTCCCCATGGGACCCCCATCTTTTCAAATGGGGGTCCTCGGGTCTAATTTGGGGGTCCTTAGCCCCATTCGAGAGGGTAAGTGGTTGAACTAGGGAAAGACCTTCATAATGTTAGCCCATTTGAGAGGGTTAGTGGTTGAACTAGGGAAAGACCTTAATGTTAGCCCATTTGAGAGGGTTAGTGGTTGAACTAGGGAAAGACCTTCATAATGTTAGCCTATTTGAGAGGGTTAGTGGTTGAACTAGGGAAAGACCTTCATAATGTTAGCCCATTTGAGAGGGTTAGTGGTTGAACTAGGGAAAGACCTTCATAATGTTAGCCCATTTGAGAGGGTTAGTGGTTGAACTAGGGAAAGACCTTCATAATGTTAGCCCATTTGAGAGGGTTAGTGGTTGAACTAGGGAAAGACCTTCATAATGTTAGCCCATTTGAGAGGGTTAGTGGTTGAACTAGGGAAAGACCTTCATAATGTTAGCCTATTTGAGAGGGTTAGTGGTTGAACTAGGGAAAGACCTTCATAATGTTAGCCCATTTGAGAGGGTTAGTGGTTGAACTAGGGAAAGACCTTCATAATGTTAGCCCATTTGAGAGGGTTAGTGGTTGAACTAGGGAAAGACCTTCATAATGTTAGCCTATTTGAAAGGGTTAGTGGTTGAACTAGGGAAAGACCTTCATAATGTTAGCCCATTTGAGAGGGTTAGTGGTTGAACTAGGGAAAGACCTTCATAATGTTAGCCCATTTGAAAGGGTTAGTGGTTGAACTAGGGAAAGACCTTCATAATGTTAGCCTATTTGAAAGGGTTAGTGGTTGAACTAGGGAAAGACCTTCATAATGTTAGCCCATTTGAGAGGGTTAGTGGTTGAACTAGGGAAAGACCTTCATAATGTTAGCCCATTTGAAAGGGTTAGTGGTTGAACTAGGGAAAGACCTTCATAATGTTAGCCCATTTGAGAGGGTTAGTGGTTGGACTAGGGAAAGACCTTCATAATGTTAGCCCATTTGAGAGGGTTAGTGGTTGGACTAGGGAAAGACCTTCATAATGTTTGCAGGGCTTTCATGTGACCTCATTACACGGGTCACCTCATTTGAGTGCTACTGTGCTAGATTGTCAAGACATTAACCCATTTAGACCTGAGGCCAATTCAAAAAAACAAAACGAAAGTCTTCTAAATCCTAAACGTTTTCAGAAAATCCTATGTTTCTATGTCGATGGTGCTCAACCTTTTTCACATCAAGGACCCTCGGAATTATCTGTATTTGGCCGCGGACCCCTATCTGAAAATATGTTGTCCCAGGGACCTCCCAGAATCAAGGATTTGAGTTAAAAACGTTGGCTCTGAAAGAATATATTCAAAGATTTGCGCCACATTTTCACGATTTTTCACTGAGTGCCGCACTATGAGCTTGTAGATCTGCTATTTTTCAATAGCTAAAGTATAACATAATGCTTAAAACACCCAAAGGGGTTCCTTTGGGTAATTAATTAGTTATCACTGGCAAGGTTACAGAAAGGTCAGGTGAATAAAGTTTTATTTCATCATTAACAATTAATCTTTTCAGTAGTGCTGCACTATTCTTGTGAATCTCGATTTTCCTCCACAAGAATTGAAATCACGATTCTCATTTTCTTTTTCCATGAAAATATTTGTCTTTAGTCTATAGTTTCTGAACATTACATTTCAAAATGTGGCACCTGGAGCCATAACTACTGTGGCTTTAAACAGACAACATCAAAGTTCTTGACTTAAACCTCTCTTAAAGTCTCTCTTGTAGCAAAAACATAAGAGTGACTAAAATAAATTGGACAGCCAACTAGTGCCGCACCATTCTTGCTCAAATTTAGAAATGACATCTCATAGGTGTCTGAATCTAGATCGCGATCTTTTTTCGATTAATTGTGCAGCACTACTTGTCAGTGTAATGTGGTATGCCCTGGTAGTCCTTTGCATGAAAGCAATGAGCACTAAGTAACTTGCATTGTTTCATAGCCTTATGTGTAAAATACAATAAAAGATATTTGCTGACATTCTGGTGAGCGTGTCAGTAGTATTGGTAGGCAGTCCGTAGTGGAGCTGGAGGGTGTATAGGTGGGGGGAAGGGAAGGGTCTGTTGGAGGAGGAGGAGGAGTAAGGAGTGTGCGCCCCTCTCGGGGGACTGGCCGCTGCGGTCTATTTTTTAACCAGCACACCCTGCACGGGATTGCAGCAGTGAGCAGTGAGCAGAGCCGCTCGGCCTGTCAGCTGACCGGCATTAGCACAACGATGCAAGAGGAAACGCAGGGCACGGGGAGAAAACTTTGCTTTGCTTTTCACTGAGCGGCATGGTAAGAACTAAGAAGAAATCATACTTTCTGGCAGAGAGAGAGAGAGAGAGAGAAGCACGTGTTAAGTTAAGGATTCTGGCTGAGCTGGTACAACTTGAGGACAGGGCTATGTTGTTGATGGCTATCCCACGAGCATGTTTGCTTTGGCAGTGCCTACATTAGTCTGAGGAAGCATTCGGACATGGCTGCCTCACGTCGTTGTGACACTAGTTGTTTACATAAAACAGATCATGTTCTTTCTTTAATTTTTCTGTAATGCACAACAAACTAAAGAAAGCAGTGGGATATATAAGACATCGTAGTAAATATTACCTGTTTAAATGTCATGCTGAGACTCTAAATAATTTGTATTTTATTTGTATTGTTAGCTTGTCTCTCCCATAGCTAATTTTAACACATGGCCATGGCAGAGCGTCTCTAAGCTCTCTCTGAAGTCAGCTGCTTTGATTTCTGTCTACGCCATTCCTTTCAATCTGTTACGATGGGCTTGGTATTTGAAACATCCACCTTTGACAGTGCATATTAACTTTGACGCAGGGCAGTTTGTACTTGTGAGCTGTGCATGTACAAAGAGTCTGTACACAAAACTAACAGACGCAGGGCAGTTTGTACTTGTGAGCTGTGCATGTACAAAGAGTCTGTACACAAAACTAACAGTTAATTAGTGCAGGTATTGGAAGTGTCAAGTCATGCAGTGTTTAAAAGCTATCTGTACATATATATATTTTTTAAAGATATATATATATATATTTTTTGCCTTATTGGGAGTGGAGACAGACGGGAAACGAGGGGAGAGAGACGGGGAGTGACATAAGTTATAAGTTCGTCAGGAACGGGACTCGAACCCATGATGACCGCTGTCAGGCTGCATTAGGAGCCTGGGTGCCTGGACCACTAGGCCAGCCCGGGCCCTGAACATACTCTTATGAGTCATGGTCATGGTTTCTGGTCATGCAATACTGTATGGTATGACATGCAAATGGTACAAGATTGTTAATTGATTTGCTCCTTTCCTTTTTCTATACAGAACTCTGGAATTGAGAGCCTGGTGGAGGAGCTATGCTCCAAACTCAAGGACCTCCAAAACAAACAGAAAGGTTAGATTTTATCCTGTTTATTGCCATATTTTGTGCTAAACCTTTGTCTTCTAACTAAGGGGTGGGACGATTCACTTAACCTCCCGATATGATATCGATAACTAGGGTGCCGATTCAATTTATATGGCGATTCTTAACACCCCGAACGCCCGGGGTTATTTAATCCATTAAATCATAGCGCCCAGCGATTTATAGCAGCGGAGCACATTTAGCGCAGACCAGATGTTATCCCCGATGTGGCTGAAGTAGCTTGATGTAGCCAAAACGCTCTAGAGGCGATCGACAACAACGGGAGGTATGATTTAATTCTACCGCGACTAGCGACGGGACCGCAGTGGGCCGTCTAACACATAATCTTTTGTTAGAATCGGACGGAATGATTTAGATCAAGAGTTTTAAGATTCACGTTTTAAGATTTTCGATCTCGTCTGCTAAAATGGGGGGGGGGACATTTTCGATGACATCCCACCGGAAAATAACATTGAATGTTGCGCAACAGACACTCCCAGCCTGTGGAGCGATGTGATCGTTTTGATATCATTAATCTCCATCCTTTTGATCAATCTCCGTCCTGAGTGCTGGGCGTTACTAATTGAAAGGGCGGATAACTTCGTCCTGTGCACTCAGGGTGTTAATTATATTGCGATTTATTGTGACTTTGCCACCAATTTACTTTGCTCTTTTTATACTAGACAATGATGGTAATAATTCTAAATTATTACTATTATTATTACTATAATATTATGCACAGGCTAAAGCCTGCGCATAATAATAATTGTAATAACACAATTACTAGAACATTTTAAAATGATTATAAACAATATAAACCAAGCAAAGGTGAATCATACACTTCAATGCAGCCAGATAATGTCAGTCAGTCTCGCTGTCATTAAAAAAAAATCGAACTGTGATTCGAATTTAAAATCGTAGCATTAAAAAAATCGTATATTACGACATATTACCCTGCCTTACATGTAATGTTGTTGCTCTACAATGTCTCTGCAGAGGAAAAACAGATCAGGAAGAAATCTGAAGGCTCTCAGTCTCCAGAACGAGCAGAGTCTCCCTCATCAAAGGACCAGGTTGAAATGTAAGTTGCGTCATGGCTATTATGCAACCAACATTTCATGTTTGTGAAATATGTGGCTTGTTCGTGTACTTTTGTCAATATCCCTGTATTTCAATCACGGTTCTCTCTCTCTTTGTGGCTTTAGGTACTATGAAGCCTTTCCTCCTTTGTCAGAGAAACCTGTTTGTCTCCAAGAGATCATGACAGTGTGGAACAAGGCTAAAGCCTGCTCATACTCCAGTTCCTCCTCCTCCGCCGCCCCACAGACCAGCACAGACACCTCCTCCCCAAAAGATTGCAACAGCGATGGTGAGACTGCGAAGGAGAGAAACCTCGAGGCAAGCGGCAACGCCGCCGCAAGCAATGAGAGGGCCCCGCAGCGGCGTAGTAAGAAGGAGAAGGAGAACCGATACCATGGAGCCACGACAGCGGAGGACAGATCTACCGTCTACTCCAAGAGACAGACGAGACACAGATCTGAGGGCAAGTATCGACCCCGCTCCTGGTCGTCTGGCTCTAGTGAGGGAGGCTCGAGCTCAAGTGGGAACCAAGGCGACTCCAAATCATTCAAGGCAGTTAGAATCAGGCACAAGTCCAGGGAGGCAGTAAAGGGCAGGAGAGTGCGCAACAGCGGGCAAGTGAAGCTAGCTCTGAAGGTCATCGACAAAGACGAGCGACGGAACACAGGAGGCAGCAGCAGCAGCACCACTGGCGCACCTGCCCGACATTCACAGCTTTATAAGAAGGGGAAGAGGCCGCTGAAGGAGATTCGTAAAGATCCAGGCTGGGGGGAAGTAAAAGAGCCCGGAGTTGAGGCCAAACAGGAGTACATGGAGGAGCCCCTGTGGTACACGGAGCCCATCACAGAGTATTTTGTACCCTTCAGTAGCAGAAGTAAGCTGGAGACGACGTATCGAAGCAAGGTGGACTCTCCAGATGACTTTTCCTTGTCTATAGACATGGAAAGGCTTCCAGAGGGAATCCAGGGAATCTGCATTGCCAACGAGAACTACCAGAGGACGTACATAGCGGCAGGCTCATTTGTGGACGGGCACTTTGTGGAAGGGCTGGTCGACGCAGAGGAAGACGCTGCTGAACTCACTGGGACCTCAAGCTGCCCTCAGCCAGAGGATAGTAAAGATTTAGATGATGAGCATCTGTCTGAATTCACTCACTTCTATGAAGTTGACATTTATCAATCCATATTGGATACTAGTGCCTCAGACTTGATACAAGAGAGTCGAATCTTGAGCATGATTCGACAGAAAAGCGAAGAGCAAAGAGACCTTGAGGCAGAATGTTGTTTAGTGTTAGATGGCCTTGAGCTGCAAGGGGGAAGTGCAATAAGGGCCGACTCGCAGGACGCTTCGGGGTCTGACGGATTCTTAATGCAGGATCTCGAAAACATGGCTCAAGTCTGGGGATGTTATTCACCCTCTAGCTCTGAAGACATAGACGGAGAAAGCTTTGTAGGAGATTCTCCCGTCCGGCTCTCCCCCCTGCTAGACAGCGTCTCGTTCACCCTGAGCAGGTTATCCGGAAACCTGGAGGAGCCACATCTCCCTGAAGCGGCCGGTGAACCTCCTGGTCTCAGCTCGTCCTGCTTCTCCCTTTTCGAGCTGCAGTACGAAAGCCCCACTTTTCCTTTCCCCCGTGACTCACTCACAGTTGGTCAAGAAAACAACACCGATTCAAGTAGCTGTCTTGATCCACATTCAAACAAGCAGTCTCGTTTGCTGATATGGACCAAAAATAGTGCCTTTGATGAAACTGAACACTGTTCAAACCTTTCGACGCGAACCTGTAGTCCATGGTCACATTCGGAGGAGACGCGGTCAGACAACGAGCAAGGAAATGCTCAAATTGAGGATCCTTCTCTAATTGGCAATGAAGAGATAATTTGTATAATCCCGCCGCTCTCTGGTACTTATCTAGAGGAGGAAATCCTGGAGTTTTTGCAGGAAGACACTGGCTGTCCATGTGAGGAGGTCAAAGTTCAGACCTTAACTAAGAAATCTAAATTGGAGTCTATTTGTGGCATAGCTTTGGAGCAGGATGAAAGCAAACAGTACGACACTGGCATGTTTTCAGACAACGCAAACCAACAGAGTGAAGAATACAGCTCAGGGATAATAAAGGACATTTGGACTGCGATTGGAGATGGCAATTCCGAAATGCCACAGCAAGGGGCAGAAGAGCCAAGCGAGGGACTCTTCCCCGAGGAGGCGAGCGACTACCATTGCGGCTGCCTCGAGGTGCCGCATGCGAAAGGAGCTCCAGCCCAGGGTCCCCAGGCGAAGGCTGTGCAGCGGTCCGAGTATCACCTGTGGGAGAGCAAGAAGGAAGAGCAGAGCCTGGCCAAAAACAAGCTCTCCTCCAAGGTAGACGGCTCTGGTGATTACATGACTCCGTCCAAGCCCTGGGACATGAACGCTGACAAGGACAGCACGTCGTTTATCCTGGGAGGGGTGTATGGAGAGTTGAAGACTCTGAGTGGCGACAAGAACTGGGCTGTCGTGCCACCCGGTGAGAAGCAAGACAGCCTGCTTCAGTGTGCCGCCGCTGCAGCCGCATCCGCTGCCGCCGGCACGGACATGGTCACCATCACTGGCACAGACGTGTTCATGAACGCCGGCAGCTGCTTCGCCCCTGGACATCGGCCCCTGTGGAGGCCGCTCGTCTCCTTTGGGCAAAGTGACCAGGCCATTAAAGGAGGTGCTGCGGACGCTTTGAATAAGGGATTTTCTTTTATCTTCCATGAAGATTTACTTGGGGGCTTCCACAGCGACGAACGAGGAGGCTTAGACTACCCGTTCTCATCCTTCAGCCTGAACAATCCCTTCTCTCAAGTCCTCCATGTTGAGTGTTCTTTCGAGCCTGAGGACATGGCTTCGTTCAGCCCAGGGTTCAAGCCCAAGTCGATACTGTGCTCAGACTCTGAGAACGAAGCCTTCCAATCACGACTTTATGGCATCAATCGGACTCAGTACAGGGCCATCCGCATTTCCCCCAGGACTCATTTCCGACCAATATCGGCCTCGGAGCTGTCTCCTGGTGGGGGGAGTGACTCTGAGGCCGAGTCTGAAAAAGAGGAGATACGTCTTCCCGTCCTGGCACCGGTGGACGTCTTTGATGATCCTCAGGCAGACCTCAAACCTCTGGAGGAGGATGCAGAGTGTGAGGGCCCGTATTACGGCAAGTCAGAACTGGAATCTGGTAAATTCTTACCCAGATTAAAGAAGTCTGGCATGGAGAAGAGTGCCCAGACCTCTCTGGATTCACAGGAGGGCTCCAGTACCCTCCTTCCAATAGCCGAGCAAGAGATATGCTTAGACTGCGAAATGGCCGCAGCTGCATCAACCGCGGGCGGACGGACGGACGTCCCAGTCAGCAAGATTCAAAGGGAGGAATCGCCAGGAGAAAAGGAGGACTGCTTATGTGCCCCGTCAGGTCCGATCCCTGAGTACGGGATTGCCTGTGACTTTGTTGCAGACGTTGCGGAGGTAAGAGTTTTTAAACGGTTACGGATAAAGTGTGAGAATGTTGACAAAATTGCAACACCATCATTTGGCTGTAAAATAATTTTCATTCAATTCAGCATTTTTCCAATATGACTAAAAGTTATTGTAAATATTCCCCCCATTTTCCCAGTTCCCTCTGACCATAAGTGGACAGGGAGGAGCTAGCGACCAGCAAGATGAGTCCTGGTGGCAGAATACTCTGTGTTCTCCCCTTTTCCCTGGACCACAGTGTACAGGTAAAGATGAAAAAGAAAAAAAAGAGATAACATTAAATTAGTGCAACGGCATTCCTGTTGAGGATTAGGTTCACTCTGTATTTAACTCACTTCAAGGGAAAGGCTCGCTCGACTCTAGGGCAGTCTGTAAGAGTTTCAGGAGAATGCTGGGTGCAGATTCAGAAAATTCGTAGAAAGGAATATAAAATCTGCACTCTCAGTAAAAAAGTGTGGATTTTACATTCCATTCACTGTATTTACACATCTACAAAATGTGTTAGAACTGCATTGCAGTGCATTTCTTTCCCCTGAGGTGCCTTAGGCTACCAAAAAGTCCATAAGGTTCCATATAATTTGTACTAGTCAGCATCAGAAACATCATGGGGGGGAAAGCTCAATGTTTTTTTGGTTAAAATAATATGTTAAGCCCGGACGGTTAGCTCAACCATCTGTGCACCTAGGCTGCTGAACCAGCCTGACGGCGTGCCGCGGGTTCGACTCCCGATCCCGACGGCCTTTGCCGTGTGTCTTCCCCCCATCTCTCTCCCCATTTCCTGTCAATCTACTTTCAACCTATCCATAAAGGCAGAAAAAGCCCCAAAAATATATCTTAAAAAAATAATTATAATAATAAAATACATAATAATAATAATATGTTAATTTCTTTGTTCTTGTATTACTGTACACTACAGGGAGCAGCAACATTTGACTACTCCAGTTTTGCAGTGGAAGCCCGTCATTGAGAGGAAAGTGCCTCTCCCTTTGTGACCGGACCTCTACCAGCAAAGATTCAGGGGGTTTCCTCAGAGCAGAGAGAACACCCTACCGTAGGCTACTGTTCTGAGGAGCACCCCATCCACAACCCACCCTAACCCTGCTGAGTTTCATTTACTAACTTAAAAAACATTGTGTAATCAACAATCAGATCAACAAATAAGTGAGCAAAAAATAGAAAAACTCATGTTCTCCATGTTTTTTTTTTTTTGCGTGATGCCATGTGAGAACATGCATTTAGATTTGTTTCAGTTAATTCTTCCATACATTGATCTTTGTTCAAGACTCACAGTTTATTAGGGATGATCTGTTTTCCCTTGTCAGTTTTTCTTGCCTCTTTCCCCCCCCCCCCTCCCCCTGCTTTTGAACTAGGGATACTGGTAGTTGGTGGTGTGTCCGAATGGTTGTGCATGTGTGTTTGTCTTAACAATTCTCACTCCTCTTTTTCTAGTTTTAAGCTGCAGCCATTTCGGTGACCTAACCGACCTAGCCGTGATGCGGCTGCGCTGTTCATAATTGTGTGAAATGACTGCTATTGCATCCTCCATTTTTTTTTTCATCTGCAGTTCAGAAAATCAGCATATGGATGTGGGGTATTTGAGTTCATTTAAATAGCCTGGATGCCTTTTCTGAATGCGTGCAGCTTTCTTTAAACGAAAAGGAGGGGGAAAAGAAAATCAATTCCCCACAAGTGTGAAAAGTTAGTCTGATTTTTGAATGGTGATAGTCTTTCAAAAACCTAATTGTAGACATAGTATGGGTTGTGAGGCAAAAAATAAAATGGTGAAATAAAAAAAAAAGGAAATCATAAGGAGTTTTGTTGGAGGAAAAAAAATACTAATAAAAAATGTAATTAAAATGCAATGCTATAAAATAATGGAAAAAAGGAGGAAAAAAAAGTTGCATTTTGGGGATAATGGCCCATCACATAAGTTAATTATAGCCATTTCCTCATTGACATGAATGGCACAATTGATTGGAAATTTTTGTTCTTTCCATGATACAATTGGTGCTATGAATATGTTTAAACCTTTTTGAAGTTGCAGTTGCATATTATGGCTGTGATGAGCAGATCATATAGCCTAGTTTTGTTTGTAGCCCAACAGTCGAGATCCATTGATATTTATTTTTTTGAGAACTTGTGAAAAGAAAATGTTGGCCTATCACAGTTCTTAATGCTTAATGTGGCTTGGTTTTTATTTCAAAAAAATAACTTTAACTTCTTAGTTGGGAGACCTGTCACCTAGCTGAAAAAGAAATTACTTGCAGATATTTGAATTTCACGTTTCTCCAAATTCTTCTAGGCAGTTTATCTTCAATAGTCTGTGGGCGAAAGGATAAAGTTTGTTTAAAATGTAGTTATCTTGTCAATGAAGATTAAACAAAAATGTTTAACAAATTGAATGAAAATAGTTCAAACCAAAAACATGACAAATACAATAAGGTAAAAGTGTTTTTTTCTACCTTTCTTTTTTTCTTTCTTTCTCTTTTGAGGTGAGGTGTGTTTTTTTTTTTATGTAACCAGTTAAAATATCCAGTTATGTCTCACTGTGTGCGTGCGTGTGTGTGTGTGTGTGTGTCTGCATTGAACTTGTAAAGACACTGGTTCAAAATGGGTGTGCTAGAAGAACATACAGTTTATCTTAAGAGTGAATGCATACGAAATGAAATGTACATTTACAAAATGCATTTGTGCCCTGCTAAATTAGTGATGCACCCAGGGAAAACGAGTACGTTCCCTCAAACATCCCTTGTTTAATTATTTCGTTAAATATCTGCAGATAAAGGCATTGTGCATTTCTTTGTGCACATCTTGTTGTAATCCCTGCTGTGTATTATCGTTCCAGCTTTACCCCCGGCTTTTACTTTTTATTCTAACAGATTATGAGGGCGACAGCAGGGTAATGTTTTGCCTCATACCTTGAATTGAAGCACAGATGACAAGTTAACCATGCCACTATTTGTAATGTGTTAATTGAGCAGAACAAACTTTGTCACACAATATATGCAGACTTGCTGCAATGCACTGTCGCAGGTGATTGTTTGTTAGCATGGCATTCGAAATGTTTCCCCCATTTAGAAAATCGTGGCTGTGATGTGCAAATTGTATGGAGTCCAGTTTAACTGATAAAATGACCTCATGTCTGCCCCATAGCTAAGTGTTTTTCTTTTGTTTAGTTTTCTTTCCTGTGTAAAACTAAAACATGAATGAAAGACAACTCTGACTTCAGGCTTTCTTTATGTCAGACACTCAGGAACACTTTAATAATACAACTACAACTTGAGCTACTCTCAAATCTGTGACAGTGCATTCAAGCATTAGTGCAAAGATATTTGATCGTATAGCTGAAGTTATGGATAGTTCATTACTTTTGAGCTATAACCAGAGAAAAGCGATTAATTTAGAGGTAGTTTTAGAGCAAACTAAGCCATCGGAGATTGCATAAACAATGTGAAGGGGATTTTTGGGGCCCTCAGTTCTATGCAATACCTTGGCGCATGTAAAAAAAAATCAAGAGTAAACTCATATTTTTTTTTGCATGTAGATTCTTTTTTTAATCAGGGAAAGCAAGAGAGGGAGAACAACTCTTAAAAAGCAGCATGCAAACATCACACTCCATCTCCTTTTATGTTTAAAAAGAAAAAATGATTTATTTTAAACAAGGACGCGTACATTTTAAGCAGCAATTGAAAGAATATATATTTTGTGACTGAGTGTGTATTATGTGAGAGTGTGAGCGCATCTTTGTGCAAGAAGCAAAGTTGCAACATTTACCAAACATCTAGTGGGTAGGAATGCATAACACCTTTCTCCATAATATTCTTCCGTTGGCTGTGTTTTTAAAAACGCGTGATTACGGTAAAATGCATTCAGCATCAGCAGGGCCTGACCGACATTGAGGTCTGAGCACTGGGGTCTGAAAGAAATATTCTCCAGCACTGACGAACTTAACTTTGCTCATCTCTCCATATAGAAGTCACCCCTTTCAACCCCACCACCCCTTGTCCTATCTGAAACCCCGTGTCCCAAGTGGTTGTGTTCTGACTTCATGTACACCCTGAGTAAATTATTTTTGTTTCATTGTGGAGTTTAACATCTAATAAAGGAATAAACCAAATACCTGCGTCCTTTTTTTTTTCTCCCACTGAATGATTTCACATCTTTGTATATGCAGTATAGAGTAGAGTACTCTACTCTATGAGATCAACAAAGGTCTACTCAGTAGACCTTTGTTGATCTCACAGGGGTAATTTGGTTGTCATGGCGGTGTTGTAGCTATGAAACACAGGGCGTATACAGAAAAAGAGGCACAGCTAAAATATTAAATTAAAATGGAGAGTATTAAAGCAGAAGATTTTGCACATGGTTGTACTCTTCCCAATTTCCTGTGCTTTATTTTCTGGACCAGAAAGTAGGTGCTGTAAAGTAAATATGACATTTTTGTTAAAAATAAATAAAAAAAGTAAAGCTTTATTCTAATTCTAATTCTTAACATAAACGTTACAGTATAACGTTTTTTCTTTTTAATAACTAACTATTTTTTTTTTTTTTTTAGAAATAATGAATGAAAAATCACTTACATGGGTAAGGTATAGGCCTACTATATATTTTTTTCTGTGAAGCACTTTGTGACTTGCTCTTAAAAGGTGCTATACAAATAAAGCTTTATTATTATTATTATTATTATTATTACAGAAATCATGCTTGTCCCTCTAGCGTGCAGTCTGTGATTTGAATAGCATGATGAAAGAGCCACATTTGATGGGATTTGGTTAACACATTTTCAGTTATGTGGCATTCACTACATTGAGTGCCACATACACTATATAGTCTCCACTCGCCATAGGCCCACTAGGGGGCATGGTGGTAATGCCTAAATCAACTTGTCTACCACAGAGGTACAGTTTCAAGTCATACAAAGCGATGCTAAAGATGTAATAGACCCAAGAAAACCTTAAGGCTTGTTTCCATTGGGGTCCTGTGTGTGCACACTCAATTCATCGAGACATTTAAAGACAAACACTATAATTATTATAATTATAATTAATATAATTGATTACTTCTTATTTCAAATGTCAATTCTTTTTTTTTCTTTTTTTTAATCTTTGCTCAAACAGCTCTCTTATTAATCTTGAGTAATTTGCTGTATGTCTGTTTCTTGCCTGGGTTTTTAGAATAATAAACTTGTATTGTTTTCTCTCTCTCTCTCTTTTCTTTTCTTTTCTTTTCTTTTCTTTTCTTTTCTTCTCTAAATAAAGACATATTCATCATGAGTTGAGTGACAGTGTAAATAAATAATACTGATGATGGGGGTTGATTATTTCTGCCTTCAGGGCAGCAGCATCATCATCATCACCACCACCATCATCATGATGACAGCAGGTGAATCCAGATCGACTCAGGCGGACCATTCTTGGCTCGATTACGCCGCACTGTTGTTAAGTTTGTTTTAAAATGGCGGCGGAAGCATCGGCACAGGTATGTTATAATAGTGTTGATGGGGGGGATAATACAGACCGCGACTCAAGTGTTTAGTTTTAAAAGAAGACGTAGAAGAAGAAAGGGGGAAAAATACAGAGACATTATTTACACCCTGAACGCATTAAAGAGCGGCGCGTTTTCTCACCGCCGCGACAGAACATGGCAGTTATTAACGTTTATAATGCAATAGTGCCGATTGAGGAAGCGCTGCTGGGCTGGCTGGCTGCCCCGGCTTTATATTATAGGAAACGACAAGTGCACTACTTTACGAACAACAAGAAAGTCCAGTCCGGTGTTTATACTTCACTTCACGTGGCATTTGTTTTTATTTATTATAGTTTTGATTGACTTGCAAGTTAATTATTTTGTACATGTGAGTGTGACAGACAGTCTTTTAAAAGTCATGCCCCTTTTCTTTCTTCTGTCCTGTCAAAGCTGTGAGGAGGAGGAGGATCGCAGGTGAGGGTTGGTTGGTTGGTGCAGCCACAATAAGGCGCCATCATTCGCCTTATCATCATCATCATCCTCATCATGGACCGAACATCATCATCCTCATCCAGCCAGCAGCAGCGGCTGCAACCTGCCCACCTGTAGCATCACCATCAACCAGTCCAGTCCAGCATGGCACAACACACCGCCAACGACCGGGGAGAAGAAGAGACACAGAGTGGTACGGTTGTGTGATTCTTTAACTCAACAACAACAACACTTTAAATTTAAACTTTTCAAAGGGCCCCCGAATTTGATATGAAATAAACACGTAAATACGACTATGGGACCACCACCACCACCCGATCTAAGAAATGTTTATTGTTAGACTTGATGCCAATTAAGGACCGGAGATAAGAGACACAAAGTGGTACTATAGATTCTTTCTCTCAACACTTTAAATTAAAACTTTTCAAGGGCCCCCAATTTGATAATTGGGGGCCCAATAAACACATTAATACAACTATGGGACCCTCCAATCTAAGAAATGTTTTTTTTGTTAGACTTGATTTGGTATGATATGCTCTGTCATTTATTATAGAGATAAGCAGATAACTGTGAAAGTCTGATTATCCCATTATTATATTGTTTACTTAAGTACGTATGTACGTATACTTGCGTAAGTGAATAATGGTGAAGATGATTTATCGGTTGTTTAGGTGGGGACTCCCTTAAGGACCCCCTAGGGTCCGCAGACCCCTTGTTGAGAAAGAGAAAGTGTGTGTGTGTGTGTGTGTGTGTGTGTGTGTGTGTGTGTGTGTGTGTGTGTGTGTGTGTGTGTGTGTGTGTGTGTGTGTGTGTGTGTGTGTGTGTGTGTGTGTGTGTGTGTGTGTGTGTGTGTGTGCGCGCGTGCTAGTAGTCACTTATCTATTCTTACAGATAGCTACTTATAGTATCTAGACATCGGTGTCATTCTAGGTATCCAATCAGGGAAAATTAGCAATTAATTGGGTCCAGACTCCACGTTTATTTCCTGTGGAAGTGTTCTGTCCTGTGTTGTGACAGGAAATGCACCCAAGCTGTTCCCTAGCAACGTAGTCTCGCGTTGCCAGACTGTTTTGCCTCTCGCAATTTTCAAAAGCTTCCGTCATACAGTCAGGAGCAACGGAAATTCTATCATAAGTAAAATGTAAAGCGGAAGTGTCTTTACAGTCGTGCCAATTTATCCTAATATAAATAGAAATCATCTAAGCATATATAGCTTGGTTGCTTAGCAGAAATGGAAATAAAAAAATAAGCTCTAAAGATATTTTTAAATATATTTTTGTGAACGGAAATGACAAACGGATTACTTGGATTTTGGGAGGTGTAGTTCCAGACTCTATATAGCATTCGGAGATTGTGGAATAGTTATCTGGCTACGCGAGACGACTAGGGACGCAATTCCACTGACACAAAGGTCTATAAAGTCAGCATTACAAGAGTAGTCTACCAGTGTTGTTTTCGTCGACTAATACTATGACGAAAAAGGTTTTTCACTGACAAAAACTACATAAAAACTAACCCATGATGACTAAAACTATGACTAAATATACTGACAATTTCGTCAACAACTAGACTAGACTAAAATTAGAAAGGAACTAGTGGACAAGAGATACAGTATAAGTCATTTTACACTTGGTTGCATGCGACGCGTTGTGAGCTTGTCTATGTGCTATTTTCAGCAAGTGTAAAAACAGTCATTACGACAGCATCAACGCCCGCCAAAATACATTTTAGTTGACTAAATCAACTGTAGATTTAGTCGACTAAAATCTTAGACTAACACTAAAACATTCCGGGTGACTGAAACTAAATGAAAATTATTGAAGAGACTATATGACTAAAACAAAAATCAAAATTTGCTGCCAAAAACAACACTGTAGTCTACTGAATCTGAACGACGTCACACAAGCGGCATGGATGACGGCAGTCCTGGACAGCCGTCCATTGTATCACACAAAAGTACTTTTAACCATGTGTCATTTTCACGATTGAAAAAAACACACATCATCCAGACACATCCAGGCCAGGGGATGCGTGCGGCTTGCAGTTCTGCTACTTTTGGTGCTTTTATGTGACGGTGTAGTATGTATGATCAAGTAGGACGTATAGGAAAAACACAAAAAGGTAGAATACGTTGGAGATAAGAGGTTTCTGCCCAACAGCAACGAATTACAATTATTAATTGGCAACGATGAAGATGAATCGACAGTGGCGTGCACAGACATTTAGAGGGGCAGGTGCTCAAGTTAAAAAAGGGCACCTTGTGCAGCGTGTGGAACCGGCCGGTTGCCTTAATCCATTTTGGGCGGGAACCCCTTTTGGTGTTAGCATTATGTTATGCTTTAGCTATTGAAAAATAGCAGATCTACAAGCTCATAGCGCGCCACCGAGTGGCGCGCTATGAACTTGTAGGTCTGCTATTTTTGAAAAATCAAAAAAAAAGAAGAAAAAAAAAAGTTTTTCTTTTCTTTTTTTTTCAAAAGGGCACATTGCCAAAAGGGCAGGGGGTGCTCTAGCACCCCCTAGTGTCTATCTGTGCACGCCACTGTGAATCGATCACAGACGCCGAGTCCGACCTTTTCCTAGCTGTTGTCAACGTGTTGGGCAGAGACCTCGTATCTCTATATCTCAACTTTTTATGTTTTTTCTGTAAATTACTTTATCATACAAAAGTGTCACACAAAAGCAGCGAACAGGGCAGATCTACAAGCTCACAATGCGCCGTGATGTGGATTGGCTATTTTTTGAGGGGAGCTAGCCGCTCCTATGGCCAGCTTTGAGGGTTTGTGTAAACGCAAACATTGTCCTAACACAAACATTGAATGCCATTGACAATGAATGGCCAGTTTTGAGTGTTTGTGCAAACACAAACATTGAATGCCATTGGCAATGAATGGCCAGTTTTGGGTGTTTGTGTGCAAACACAAACATTGAATGCCATTGGCAATGAATGGCCAGTTTTGGGTGTTTGTGTGCAAACACAAACATTGAATGCCATTGACAATGAATGGCCAGTTTTGAGTGTTTGTGCAAACACAAACATTGAATGCCATTGGCAATGAATGGCCAGTTTTGAGTGTTTGTGCAAACACAAACATTGAATGCCATTGACAATGAATGGCCAGTTTTGGGTGTTTGTGTGCAAACACAAACATTGAATGCCATTGGCAATGAATGGCCAATTTTCAGTGTAAACATAAACATCACGTAAACACAAACATTGAAGACGAAGGTGAGGATGCAAATGAGATGATGTATGATAAGAGCGCCGCTGCACTCTTATCATACATCATCCACCCTACGGCGACAAGTCTCGTGCCACGGTAGTCTGTAGTGCAGGCAGGGAACAAGCCTTTGCTCTGTCTGTGTCTCTGTCTGTGTCTCTGTCTCTGTCTCTATCTGTGTCTCTGTCTCTGTCTGTGTCTCTGTCTGTGTCTCTGTCTGTGTCTCTGTGTCTCTGTCTGTGTCTCTGTCTGTGTCTCTGTCTATGTCTGTGTCTCTATCTCTGTCTGTTTGTGGTGTCTCGTGCCACGGTAGGTAGTCTGTACTCTGTAGCGCAGGCAGGGAACAAGCCGTGGCTCTGTCTGTCTCTGTCTGTGTCTCTGTCTGTGTCTCTATCTGTGTCTCTCTCTGTCTGTGTCTCTCTCTGTCTGTGTCTATGTCTGTGTCTCTATCTCTGTCTGTTTGTGGTGTATCGTGCCACAGTAGGTAGTCTGTAGCGCAGGCAGGGAACAAGCCGCGGCTCTGTCTGTGTCGAGGCAAAGTCTACTGGGGTCACATGACATCATGCTGCTGCCGCTGCTCAGGGTTTAAAGCCGAGGCCACGGCTGGCGGATTAATTCACTTAATCACATGAACCCTAGTGTCCCTGTTCTGGGCAGCGTGTCACGATAGGTGAACATTTAGCGAAAATAACACATCTAGGTGTTGTGTGTCACAAGCTATTTTCACTATTCGATATACAATGAAACATGTAGGGTTTAAGACTTAAGCCCTACAAAAGTAGGTTAAGCCCTACAATGTAAACATTGCTTTTTTTTTTGCTTTATTTTTTTAGGGAAACCTCTTTAACCACTTAAACTTTAAGTGGTGAAAGAGCTTTCAATATAAACATTGCTTTTCTTTTCTTTTTATTTATTTTACTTACCATATTTCTACCGTATAATGGTAGCAAATATCACAGTATTCCCTATTATTATCATTATTGTTTAAAGAATAACAACCCATGGCCAACTTGGTTGCAACATTTTGCTTATTGCTAACAGTTGGTTAATGCCGTCACATTACGTTACCACTTTATATACTTATTTATTATAACGTTGATTGCACTTTAGATAATCCACAGCTGTGTTCCTCTTGCTACTGAATCGCACGTCCCGCCCTGCGCCGCAATGTTTGGAGTTTCTTTTCGCTTTTAGAGTTACACTCACTGTGTTTCATATCCAGCTGTAAGCAGCAGGTGGTGCAGTCAGGAAGCAACTGTGTGTGTGTGTGTGTGTGTGTGTGTGTGTGTGTGTGTGTATGAGTGTGTGTGTGTGTGAGTGCGTGCGTGCGTGCGTGCGTGCGTGCGTGCGTGCGTGCGTGCGTGCGTGCGTGCGTGCGTGCGTGCGTGCGTGCGTGCATGCGTGCGTGCGCTCCTGAGCGTGGATATCCCTTTGTCCCCCTGCTGGAAACTCCCCCGTAGCTCATCAAGATAAGATGCACAGTCCCGGCTGCTGGACTGCTGCAAGCATATAGACAGTAAGCCCTGTTTAAACACAAGTCCACCGTGTGTGTGTGTGTGTGTGTGTGTGTGTCTGTGTGTGTCTGTGAGCATGCGTGCGTGCGTGGAAAGGCCATCCTCCTATTCTGTTTGTGCAGTGCATGATCCTGTCAGTTGGATTTGACTCGTATTGAATTGGAAAACGGAAGGGACTTCACTATTCCCTCTGTGAGGCTCTCGGCCATGTCTTATCAGCTAGCAGTGGCCTCCTCTAGCTTCCCAGCTGCTGTTCAAAGCATAGACCTGATGTAGTCCCCACTAGGGAGTCGGGACATGTTCACATTTCATCCTGGGTTCCAGTTACAGCCTGGTTACTGCTGGATCAGCTTTCAGCCTCCCTCATGGCTTTCCGGCTGTATTGTTTTGGCCCTTTTACTGTCCTGGTGTGCGAGGAGTGAGCCGGTAAGCTGGTTTTCCGGTGCAGACCGGCTTAAACTGTCGTAGAATAAGCCTAATTTGGATGTTGAAACTCGGACAATTTGTGGGTCCAGTCAGTCAACACACACGCACGCATACGTATGCGCACGCACGAACACACACACACACACACACACACACACACACACACACACACACACACACACACACACACACACACACACACACACACACACACACAACGATGCCCCCTTGCCCTTTACATTTCCATGTGTAACACACTCACAGATATAATGTGGTTTGCACTGTGCTAAACCATATACACCAGCAGTAAAAGCATCCTTTACACAGGAGGTCGCAAGCTGATCACATTTCATTCAAACTACCCTGTAGTTCAACCGTAATCAGAATCCAAGTCCCTATCAGAGCCGTTCGACGGTTCGAGTGACTTCCTGACCCTCAAGGTTCCATTTGCTAACTCAGAGCTATGAGGCAAAGCAGCTTTCTCTGTCACTGCTCCATTTGATTGGAACGAGCTCCAGACGTCCCTAAAACTCGGATCGCTGCCTTCCTGAGGGCACTTCAGGGAAATGATTTCTAGCACTTTTGCTCAACAATGGAACTGTTTTAATTAATTCTCGGTCTATCTGTCATAGTTCTTTTAGTTTTTGAGTACTTTCTGTCTTCCGATTCATATATTTGATATTGCTGTATTTAAATGTATATTGATGATTTTGTGTTAGGTATTTTGGCTACATTGAAAAGTTGTACTAATTGTACTCCTTCATTGGCCCGGAGTCTCTCAGGGGGTCTATACTAATATGACCCCAACTTTTTCCCCTCTACATCAAATCTCTTTTTCTTTATTTTTTTTTTTATTTTTTTATTTTTTTAAAGAAGTAAAGTAAAGTAAAGAATGACAGGAAAGAGGGAGAGAGAGAGGGAGAAGGGGAGAGACATGCAGCAAAGGTCGTCATGAACGGAACTCGAACACGCAGCGCGCTGTCAGGCCAGAGCCTATATCTGGCATGCGCCTAGACCACTAGGCCAGCGGGCCTTAGAATGAGAAAATAAACTGGTTGAACTTAATTGACTAATATCAGCGGACATCCTGGAAAAGGCATCTAGTTTGTTTCTGTTCTATAATAATGTGCTGGTCTGGGTGTTTGTGGTCTTTCAGGCGCGTCCGGAGGGGCCATCATGGAGAACGGCTCAGCGGTGAAAGAGCAGACGTCCACCACTACTACACATCATCATCCCGGCCCCGACCACCACACACACAACCACATCAACCAGCAGCAGCACCGCTGTCCCACCGAGCCCCCCAGAGCGTCCCCCCCCTGCATCCAACACTCCCGTCCCAGCTACAAGCCCTCCTCCGCCCCCACCACCACCACCACGCCCATCTACTACAGCAGCCCCCAGAAGAGCGGCGGCGGCGGCGACGACGTAGATGATGCCGACCTGCAGGAGGACAGCCATAGCCTGGCGTCGCAGGACTCCGGCATCCCCACCCTGGAGATCAACAACCCGGAGCCGGTCTCCCACCACCCGCGCCTGGCGGGCGCTGGAGACCTGGGCCGGGCGTCCGCCCCCCAACAGCACCACCAGCACCACCACAGCGACAGCCCAGCCACCTTGCCCCTGGACCAGCCGACGCAGGACGCGGGTGGCGCCCTGCACAAGTCCTCCACCTTCCCCCGCAGCGGCTACGACTCGGCTCGCCTCTTCAGTGTCGCCCCTAGGTCATCTGCGGCGGCCGCGGCGGGGATGGCAGGTATATAGACGAGTACATTTTCTGTTCACACAATATATCGACCTTAAAAACTGAGCACAAATATTAATCTGACGCATGTAGTATCGGTTTTGACGCTTTACTTGATGCAAAGGAAATTTGCATCAAGTATTTGCATCAAGTATTTGCATCTCTCTACTTAAACTTCACACTTCTACTGACAAACACAAACAGAACAGAACAGAAATCTAGACATCAATAAACAGAGCACCGAACACAATATCACAAATGGACCCTTATGGGTCCATTTGGTTTCATTTTACACTCTCAAGAGTTAAAACATTATTGTAAACATCTGACATTACTTAAGTTAATTTACTCAAAGTCTACACAATTAGAGAATGTAAAATAATTGTTATTTTGATCAACGTTTGCCTGTTATCTCTCCTAATGGTACCAACATCAATACAGCACGGAAATGTGGACATATTCTTTAGTTTTGGGTCTGAGAGGCTAAATGTCATCAAACGGTGGTATTTGTATTTTTTGTATTTATTTATTCAGCACAATATAAAAAACAACACAGTGAGCATATAAATATAAGAGGGGTAAAGTGCTAGGCTGAGGCAAAAAAACCCAAGGGGCTTATACGAGGCCTCTACCTATGTAAATGAAACATTGTACAAGAAATATAGAACATCCAGAAGACATAGTTGCAGTATATAAAACAAGAACAAAACAAAACAAAAAAACAGCAAGAACATGATTAGAGTTATAGGTTATCTACATGATTAGAGAAAAGAAGAGATGATACAAAGAGATATAATTAAGTAATTAAGTAATCTGGTCAATTAAGTGGGTCCTAAACTTATGTTTGAAGTTTTTCAATGAAGTAGAATTCGATGAGATTGCTGTATAGGTGTTCCATAGCTGGGCCCCCCTGTATCTGATGGAGAACTGACACAGACCAGTTCGGAACTTTGGGAGATGTAAATGATTTGCCTGTCTCGTATTGAAATGGTGTACATCACTGTTGAACTGGAAAAAGTCTTTACATGGCAAAGAAAATGAAACTGGCTGGAACAATACTTTGAAGATAAAGTTGCAGGTTTGGTATGTATTTAAATAAAAAATTGGTAAAATATTATCCGGCGTCCGGCGTGGTCTCAGATGCAGAATAAATAATGGACCTTTTGATATGAAAAAGGTTGAAAACCAGTGATTCATCATAAGCTCATTATCATATCGTGACTCTTACAGTGGGTGGCGGCGGCGGAGCGCTGAACAACCGCGGCGACAACGTCTCGGTGGGCAGCGTGTCCAGCCTGAGCACGGAGCTGTCGGCCACACTGTCCGTCTCCAACGAGGACATCCTGGACTTCACCGTGACCTCCGACTCCAGCGCCATCGTCACCCTGGAGACGGACCACAGCGGCGCCCACGCACACTTCTCGGACGTGACGCTGTCGTCGTCGCCGCCGTCGTCACCCGGAGGAGACCTGTGGGGCGCCGCGAGGTGGCCCCCGTCGCCCGGAGGTGACCCCTGGGGTGGCCCCCGGTGGCCCCCGGGGGTCACGCAGCTGGAGGAAGAGGGCAGGCGGAAGAGGCTGGGACCCCTGGCTAGTTTCTTCAACAGGTAATAGTTTTGAATGAATACAGTATTTATTTTTGAGTGGTCTTCCCCACACACACACACACACACACACACACACACATGGAGGAGGGCTTGTACAGTACAGTACAGTACAGTACAGTACAGTACAGTACAGTACAGTACAGTACAGTACAGTACAGTACAGTACAGTACAGTACAGTACAGTACAGCACCACTCACTTCAGACTGGTCAGATGTTTTTTATTTTATTATATTGTTATCATATGTTATATGCACAGCTTTGTGTGTACTTTGTACCACGGAAATGATTTGATTGGCTGAGCACGGAATGTGATGTATGATGATAGGAGCACCCCCTCATTTCACACGAGTAGCTGCACCAAAAAAAAGAGTGCTTTTCCAATCGAAATCGTGTAAAAGAAATGAGAACTTGTGACCAGTGGTGTTAACCTTTGCTGCCACTTGGGGCTGCCATCGTACGCAAAGTGTGGAAACTCTGTTGCAGCTTTAATCAGAGCAGACCACATACAGTACATAACATTTGTCAACAGACCGATATAAAATGAGAGCAGTCAGCTGACATAAAGAACCTTAGATCCTCAGGACAACAGACTGCAGTGTGACTTGAAGAATGGAGGAGAAGCAAGCGCTGCAGTTTAGTAGTTCAAAGTAATAAAGTGATGGGTGCACCGTGCACGGTTCAGGTAGATAACAGTCCATGGAAAAGAATACTAGCGCTCGTAAATCACGAGATTTACGCTGAGGAGTAAGGCCTCCGGGCCGAAATATCCCTATGTTTGCTTGCTGCTGCCTGGAGGAAAATGAAAAATAAACAGGAATCCTATTGGCTATAACATGAGTGCTCGTAGGTATTCTTTTCTATCAACTGCAGTGTGAGTCAGACACTACTCACACTGCAAAGCAGCAGTGTACTGTACATGGACACTACTCACACTGCAAAGCAGCAGTGTACTGTACATGATAAATACAGTGGCAACAAAATGCATGGACATTTTATCAATCCAATGCAGCTGGTGAGGCGTAACTCGGGTGTAACAGACCGACAGGCATTACTTCGACAACACCGTCGCTCCTGACATGCGCTGCCGGTTACACCTAACCCGCTCTGTGGGTTAAAACTCACCCGTGGCCCCCGACTAAAACTAATCCCTGGCAGGTTAAAACTCAGCCGTGGCTCCTGACATGTGTGGCAGGTTAAAACTAACCCCTGGCAGGTTAAAACTCACCCGTGGCTCCTGACATGTGTGGCAGGTTAAAACTAACCCCTGGCAGGTTAAAACTCACCCGTGGCTCCTGACATGTGTGGCAGGTTAAAACTAACCCCTGGCAGGTTAAAACTCACCCGTGGCTCCTGACATGTGTGGCAGGTTAAAACTAACCCCTGGCAGGTTAAAACTCACCCGTGGCTCCTGACATGCGTGGCAGGTTACAACTGACCCGTGGCAGGTTACAACTAACCCGTGGCAGGTTAAAACTAACTAACCCGTGAGGTTATAGGTTTAGGTTTTGGGTTTTGTGTAGGGTGTTGGACTCATGACTGTAGGACCAAACACGAGCACCCGGTGTAACCACCCACTGCACTCGAGGCTTGGCACCTGGCACGACGATGGAACGGGGAGGAAGGAGAATTGGCAATTTGGAGAGTTTCACTTCAGTTTAGTTACTTTAGTTTCAGTTACACACTTTACTTTCTCACGATCCGTTAACAGTGAGACAGTCGTCGTTGTTACAATTGCGTTTCCATTTTGAAAGTGTTTTTTTTTTTTGCTCCACAAAACAATGACTTCTATTCATTATGTAGTGGCAGATCATTCACTGTGTCCATGAATGCTTCTTGTGAGTCATTTCTCATTTTCTACTACCAGGCCTGACTGTGCAGTAACTAGTCAACCCCCCTCCCCTCCCTCCATGAGAGTCAGTCATGCACTGCACTTAGCCTTTGTTTGTGTGCAGCAAGGTCTGGACTCTACTTCACTATGCTTCTTGGATAACAATTGCAGGTTTACGTTTATTGTGCTGTTACAAACTTTGCTCAAGGTCATGCTGTTTAAATGTATACACACACACACTTCCTGCCTCTGGTCAAGGACTGTCTAAAGAGGACGAGACGCGAAGACCGTACGGGCGCTGCCATGTTGCTTATGGTGCTCCATGGAAGGAAAGAAACATGCGCAATGGGCTATATGCAGCCAACACTTCCGCGTTCAGCTTCCTTGGTCTCAACTGCGCATGTTTCTTTCCTTCCATGGAGCACCATAAGAAAGTTTAAAGAAACATGGCGTCGCCCGTACGGTCTTCGCGTCTCGTCCTCTTTAGACAGTCCTTGCCTCTGGTAAAGCAGGTAGAACATGGCTGCCCTTGGATATGACCCCTACTAGCATAATAACACTCTCCTCTCAGTCCTCTGAAGCAGAAAGGCTTCAGCGGGCTACAAAGCCTACAACTCTGCTATGCCTTAATTGGCCCTAAACAATGGCAGGGAAGCTAATGACTAATAAAACCAGGTTCAAAGGGTTGCTGGTTTTAAAAGGAACAAGAAAGAACTTTACAAGTGTTTTAAAACCCTGCAATAGCCAAGTGATGTAAATCATTCTCTATGTGTGTGCCGTTGGCTACACAAACACCCACATCACATATGAATGCGAAGGGACCGTATACTCAAGGCATGACCCCAATGCAAACAGCTTGAACCTAATGCACCTGAACTTTGTTCCACAAATCGCACTGTGTGCAATGTCCATGCACAGTGACAATGCTACATGCACTATAAGACATAGGTTCCCAACCGCTGGTACTTGTACCACTAGTGCATAAATGGGCAACTGGCGGCCCAGGGGCCCACATGCGGCCCCCACCTTCACTTAATGCGGCCCTCAGGTTAATATCAGAATAATACTGATATATTATTGATTTCAGCTGTTACAATTCCAAACATGCAAACATGACCCGCTTTTGTATGTCCAACGTGTTTGGATTTAGTTCATAAAGTTAACATAACTATAACTACATTCATTTTAAATTAAATAAAAATGTTATTTTTCAGGATTTTGCTATTTGTTTTTAAAGCCCTAAATGGGCTGCCCCCCTGTACCTGTCAGAACTCATTGACCCTTATGTTCCGCCCAGACCCCTCAGGTCAGCTGACAAGCTACTGCTAACCGACCCCAAAACCAAATACAAGATGAGAGGTGACCGGGCCTTTGCAGCGGCCGGCCCTAGACTCTGGAACAGCCTACCCCTCCACATTCGTTCTGCCACCTCATTAGAGGTTTTTAAGTCCCTATTGAAGACTCACTTTTTCTCTGTGGCCTTCGACAGTGCCTGATTATGTAAATGTTATACTGTCCATAGCTCTATTTTCTTTTCTTATATTGTCTCTCTGTTTCTCCATATTGTTGCACTTTTGTTATGTACTGTTCTGTCTTTTCTATTTTTGTCTCCACCAGGCCGAAGGCATGGTGAGAGAGTATGTTTTGCACTCCGTCCGTGTGTGTGTCCGTGTGTCCTTCCGTCCGTCCGTTACCAGCTAATCTCCGGCACCGTTAACCCGGTCGATGCCAAACTTTGCACACACACTCCCTAGATGCCAACGATGAACCTCTGCCCCGCATTTTCCAGAACGGCCTGTTATAGCGCCACCATGAGGCAGCTTTTCACATTTGTTACCTAAAACTGCACCCATCTGCGTGAAACGTTGCATGCACACTCCCTAGAGGCCAAGGACAAACCTTTGACCTGCATTTTCCGCATCTGCCTTTTATAGCGCCACCAGGAGGCCGACTTTTGTAAAACACATTTTTGGATATTACTCCTCCAGATTCTGTCCACAAATCGTTACACAGTATCTCTATGGTCATGTGCTCAAGTCGGATCTGTCCGATATTTCATATTCCACCCTAATTGCCTACAATTGCCTTTCACAGTTTGCAAGATTGCCCCGTTTTGAACAAAAGCCTCAAATCATGAACACAGCATGCAATTTACGTGAAATCTTTCACACATTTTCTTACTAGGCTGAGGAATATATCCCACCCTTTTCACATTGGCCTGTTATAGCGCCACCAACAGGTTGATTTTTGCAAAACAGGTTGATTGGAACAAAATGCCTCAAATCATCCAATTGCCATACAAGGCAAACATGTTTATATTACTACTAAACATTTTGCCAAACATCTCACACAGTCCTATCCTCCTGGTGGAGACCTGTGCCCAGAAGGGCACTTTTTCTAGTTCTAGTTCTGTTTTGATTTACTTTGATTTGCCATGCTTTATTTTAACAAATCATGTTAGTGTCATCAGATTTCCTGTGATTTTTTTTCTCTGGCAATCTTTCATTGTCTCCACCAGGCCGAAGGCATGGGGAGAGAGTATGTTTTGTCCGACCGTGTGTCCGTCCGTCCGTCCGTCCGTCCGTCCGTCCGTCCGTCCGTCCGTCCGTCCGTCTGTGATCAGCTAATCTCCGGCACCGTTAACCCGGTCGATGCCGAATTTTGCACACACACTCCCTGGATGCCAACGATGAACCTCTGCCCCAAAATTTCCAGAACGGCCTGTTATAGCGCCACCAGGAGGTTGCTTTGTGCAAAACAAGTTTTTGGACAGTACACCTACAGATTTTGTCCAAACATCACGCAAATTGGTACACAGTCTCTCTAGAGCCATTCAACGAAACGGGTCTTTCAGATTTCTCAGACTCCCTCCTGATTGGCTAAGATTGGCTTCCAAAGCAAGCAGGAGTGCTCAGTTTCAAACAAAATGCTGCAAATCATGAACACATCGTGTGATTTCCGTGAAATTGTGCACGCACATTCCCACTAGGCCCAGGAAGAAATGCCACATGAACATTTTCAACTCAGCCTCATGGTGGCGCTATAACTGGCAGAAAAGTGTTTTTACCTCTAACTGCACGGATCTGTGGATAACTTTGTATGCCAACTCCCTAGAGGCCAAGGAAAAACCTTTGCCTGGAATTTTTCACATCTGCTCTTTATAGCGCCAGCAGGAGGCCGACATATGTAAAACACATTTTCTAATATTACCTTCAGATTTTATTCAAATTTCACGCAAATACACATGCTCTCCATAGTCATGTGATCAAGACGGGTTTGTTTGATTTCTCATAATCCACCCTCATTGGCTACGATTGGCTTCTAAACTTTTCAGGAGTAGCCCGCTTTGTACCCGTTTTGTACAAATCGCCAGAACTACTCAACGCAGCGTCCGATTGTGGTGAAACTGTGCATGCATATTCCCACTAGGCTTTGGAAGAAATGCCACTTGACAGTTTTCAAATCAGCCTCATGGTGGCGCTACAACAGGCCAAGCCACGTCACACACACGCACGCATGTACGCACACGCACACACACGTTTATATTGCTCCTAAACATTTTGCCAAACATCACACTCCTGGTGGAGACCTGTGCCCAGAAGGGCACTTTTTCTAGTTATACCTGTACAGCACTTTGGTCGACCATTGGTCGTTGTGATATGTGCTATATAAATTTGAGTTGAGTTGAGTTGAGGATTCCAAAAAAACAAACAAAAAAAAAACATATTTTTTTCAGGATTTCAATTCAAATATAGCAAAAATAGCCGATCTACAAGCTCAAAACGCGTTGCGGTGCGTATTTTTGCTACAGTAACATAATATACAATGTGGCCCTCTGGAGTGAGTGTGGAAATATAGTGGCCCTCTGGAGTGAGTGTGGGAATATAGTGGCCCTCTGGAGTGAGTGTGGAAATATAGTGGCCCTCTGGAGTGAGTGTGGAAATATAGTGGCCCTCTGGAGTGAGTGTGGAAATATAGTGGCCCTCTGGAGTGAGTGTGGAAATATAGTGGCCCTCTGGAGTGAGTGTGGAAATATAGTGACCCTCTGGAGTGAGTGTGGAAATATAGTGACCCTCCATCGACAAAGTTGCCCACCCCTGCACTAGTGGTACTTGAGCCCCCCTCCCTCTGGTGGTACACAGAAGAGTCGCCTAAAAAAAGGAGAAAAAAGACAAAAGTGGAATGAAATAATATGTATATACAGGTAGTTCTTCTGAACAAGCAATTGGTTGAAATAGGCTCTCCAGTCGTGCTGAAATGGGCATGACAGCACACCTAGCCGTTAATAGAAGATTTGAGAACGGATTTAAATCACATTAGAAATATCATCAGTTGTGCTGATTAGTGATTAGACTGAGTTTTGTCAGAGCAGCAGCATTATTGGCTTAGGAATGGAACAAAAAGGGCAGGTATACGCTCCTGTGTTTTTACCTATATAAATACATAATAAATGTTATTTATTATTATGGTGGTACAAATATTTTCTTAGGTGGTACTTACTGTACTGTATAAAACAGGTTGGGAACCAATGCTATAAAGTACACTACATCTGTGTGGTGTGCACAACAACAATACAGCGCCTGAGGCAATAAAGGCATGAGCATTGAGTGCAGAAGTGGCATTGAGACAGACGCCTGCGCTGTGCCTGTTGGTAAGTGCTGTCCCAGGACAACTGGCGTGACGCAAGGGAGACATTTCTCTCACCCTCCGTTGCGTATGTATTATGGCGTCGTATTATTACGTTCGACTCTGCAAGGCACTTTAGTTGAGGAGGCAACAAGGGAATTCCATCAGGAAAAACACTTCCCCTTACATGAGTCTGGGCATGTCTGTGTATTCCTGTTTATTCCTGCTATAAGAAATAATATGTCAAAATTGTAATGACTTTTTTTTTTGGTATTCAGACGCAGAACGCTCACAAGAAAAAAATGCTGGCTGTCTGAATAAAACAAAAAATGTCATTAAAATGTTGACATTATTGCTTATAGCAGCTTTAAGTGTTAATACACGTTTTAATGCATAGGACAGCAATTGGTTTTCCATGTAAACACCCATATGTAGCTGACCAGGCACCGGCAGAGGTCCCTTCCATGTAAACACCCATATGTAGCTGACCAGGCACCGGCAGAGGTCCCTTCCATGTAAACACCCATATGTAGCTGACCAGGCACCGGCAGAGGTCCATGTAAACACCCATATGTAGCTGACCAGGCACCGGCAGAGGTCCCTTTAACACCCATATGTAGCTGACCAGGCACCGGCAGAGGTCCCTTTAACACCCATATGTAGCTGACCAGGCACCGGCAGAGGTCCATGTAAACACCCATATGTAGCTGACCAGGCACCGGCAGAGGTCCCTTTAACACCCATATGTAGCTGACCAGGCACCGGCAGAGGTCCCTTTAACACCCATATGTAGCTGACCAGGCACCGGCAGAGGTCCATGTAAACACCCATATGTAGCTGACCAGGCACCGGCAGAGGTCCCTTTAACACCCATATGTAGCTGACCAGGCACCGGCAGAGGTCCCTTTAACACCCATATGTAGCTGACCAGGCACCGGCAGAGGTCCCTTTTTTTTTTTTTTACCTGTACACCAAAGTTGTTCACCAAAAATAGCCGATATACAAGCTCACAAAGTATCACGTTTTGAGCTGGTACATGCGCTTGTATATGTACATGCGGGCTTGTATATAGAGTGTACAAAATGGAACCAAATGGAAGCGTAACTTAACCCATTTTGGGCGGGGACCCATTTTGGTGTTAGCATTATGTTATGCTTTAGCTATTGAAAAATAGCAGATCTACAAGCTCGTAGCGCGCCACCGAGTGGCGCGCTACGAGCTTGTAGGTCTGCTATTTTTGAAAAATCGAAGAACGACTGACATAGAAACATAGCTTTTTCAGAAAACTGTCAGGATGTAGAAGACATTTTTAGAATCTGATCTCAGGTCAAAATGGGTTAAGAGTCCCTTTGGTACCATGTGTGTACACTGTACACTCTCAGAGTTACAGACCTGTAAGGGTCCCGGAACCCAGAGAGTCCCTGGACCCCACTTTGAGAGCCACTTAATCGGGAGGGGAAAAAAATAAAATGCTATTAGTACAACTCTACTCGTATGGGCTATTCTTGTCGAATGTTGCCCCCCAGAATGTGGACGTTGAATTGGGACAGTAATGTGGTTAAATGGTCTCTGGGTTACAGCTGAAAAGTACGAGGAAACACGCTTCAGTTCCCTTTGCTAAACGACTATGTGGTTTGAGTCACTGCCTTGAGCAATATCCAAGTAACGGATCTCTCTATATTTGCCAAATCACCTTCCTCACATGATTTGATGTATGTTTATTGTTTACAGACAGTATTATTTAAAAAATATCCCCCCCAGTAATCAAGAAGTTGCCTAATATTCCGCGGGCCAAATACATATAATTGTTGGGGTCCTTGAAGGGTTGAGCACCACTGCTTATGTGTTTCAATCAAGTGGGACCGCATTGGCATTTACATATAATTCAACAGTCAGTCCTTGAGAATCGCTCCTTGTAACGAGTTTATTTCAGGTGAGTGACCCATAATGACCTCTAGAGTTTTAGATGGGGTCAGCTGCCTGTACTCAATGCAATGCCAAAGTTTGACCAGAGCTATTTCAAGCTCACTGCACTTATTTATTTGCACAGCCAGCCCTCGGACCCGTGCCGGCCAACTGATTTTTATTTTGCTTCTAGCTGTGCAATCTTTTATTTTTATGTTTTATTGCTTTCATTTCCTCTTCACTTCCTCTTTTGTTTTTTCTTCTTTTTTCATACTTTATTTAGTAAGTAAAGTTTATTTATAGAGCACCTTTCACAGACTATTACAGTCACAAAGTGCTTTAACAACAATAAAATTAAAACAAGTCAATAAAACAAGTCAATAAAATAAAGCAATCAACATTTAACCAGGCCGGCTATGGAAAGGCCTGTTTAAAAAGGTGAGTTTTCAACAGTCCTTTGAAAATGTCCACAGAATTCACAGTTCTTAGGTGGAGTGGGAGCTCATTCCATAGCCTATAGGGGCAAAACCTGCAAAGGCTCGATCGATTTAGATTTGTGTCAATTACAAAACACAACAGTAAAAGACATCAAATGACAGAAAAGTAAGCTTAAAACTACATACTGTACTGTACCACACACACACACACACACACACACACACACACACACACACACACACACACACACACACACAAAAACAAAAAAATCGACGACCACACAGCGTTACACAGTCACTCACGACAGATACCCATTCAAAGCATTATCTCTCAGGGCGCTACAAATCTATCTACACATCCTGTAAGTTCACTTAAGAAATAGAACTAGTGTTGACTAATCATTACATAAGTATAGCTCTTATTTTGAAGAGGAAGTCTGTTTCGGTTGTAGCTTACTTCCATAGCCTACTTCCATTTTCAGATCGATGCCGGGAGGGAGGGACTCACAGACTGTAAACATTGATTAGATGTGGTGGATTATATTTACTATATGAAAGCCATGATGCTGTGCATCTTTGACTTAAACAACGTATAATATACGGAATATAAGTTAAACATGGTGGAAGTGGATCCTCTACTGTGGCGGCCGGCGGAAGCCAGCATTAGGTGAGTAATTAATTCATTGTAAAAGTAGCAGTAAAAGCAGCAGCAGCTGCCCAAAACATTAACAGGTAGGCAGGCAGGCTACAGTACAGTACTGTTACTCACTGTCACTGCCTGCAAGGATGTACTCGGCCGCCGTGCCATATAACATTCATTGTAGTTCAGAAGGACTGCAGTGCAGGGACTGTATCTGGTGCTTGCACACATGCAGCAAGCATACAAAGAAGTGAACTATGATTTTGTAATAGCTTGTCTGACACTTTAATCAAGTTGAGAGACTGCATCTGCAGTTGCTGGGATATGTTTGTTTTAAAGTGATGTTACGGGGCCTGGGCCGTGGCTCAGTGGTCCAGGCACCTTGGCTGGTAATCCATAGCCTGGCTAATAAGCCAGACTAATATCACACAACACTGTCGCGGTATATCAGTCTGGGCTGGCTCCACTTGGATTTCATTTCCCGGGGAACATTTTCTCTTCGACGCAATTGGTCAGAGCTACTGTCAGTCAAAGGTCTCAAGCATTGAACGTCACTGTACCAAAGCCCGCCTATATTGCATACCGTGTCCCGATTGGTCCGACCTGTTCTCTGCTGTAGGAAAGAGGCGTGCTACTGAGCCTCGCCAGACCGTAATCCGCTGGTAGGCAACTTTTTTTTGCCAACGGCTGATTCGGTCTGGTTTATTAACCAGGCTAGGTAATCCAGTCTGGCAGTGTGCCGCGGGTTCGACTCCCGATCCCCACGGCCTTTACTGCATGTCTTCCCCCCCCATTTCTTGTCAGCCTACTGTCTGTCCCACCATAAAATATATAAAATAAAGGCGAAAGCCACAAAAAAAAACCATTTGATGTTGCCTTTAACCCTGACAAAAAGTAAGTAAAATGGCTGTAATATAAAAAAAAAATGTGATCATTAGAATGTCTAGAACATGTACATTTATTATTGTGAAAGATATCTCCCAAATGTAAATTATTAATTTATTATTACTATTTTAATAATTATTATAAATGTGCATAACATTTATAAACATTTTTCAACATAATTTCCTCTGCAGAGTCCTAGTAGTACAAAGTAGTAATAAGGTTGAAATCTCTTTTTTGCAAGTAGAAATATATCCGGGTCTTGCAGGGATAGACAGGATCTGTCTTTGGTGGGAAGGAAGGGCCCTTAATTGTCTCATCAGAGCAACCAGATTATTGCTAAACAGCCTTCTGGCTGAATATCCTTTCCCAGTTGTCTGGAGAACCAATTCAATATATTTACCCAGAAATTGGTTACTACTGGACACTGCCAGAAATGATGTGACTGAACCCTCTGCGATCTCTTCACTTCCTCTTCGCGTGTTGCAATTCCTCTTGTCCTCTTCCTTCCTCCCTCTCGTCAGCTCACAGGGGCAGGGGCTGGAGGTGGAGGTGGTGTGGTGTGGTGGTGGTGGGGGGGGGTTGCGGTAGTGCTGCTCTGTCCGTCCACCTCTTGTTTGACCAGGCGCCCGGCTGAAAATCCCCTACGCTCACAACCTGTAACCCGATCCTTGCTGTGTTGTTTTTAGGACGCGATTGCGTACGTGTGTCCGTCTATACGATTCAGAGATTTTCAAGTGTGTGTTTATATAATTCCCAAGAGGTTCAAGGTTTCATTCAAGGTTTTCCCAGTCCCAGAACACCGTGTTTACCGTGCCCTCCCTTAAAGCCCACCCTCCCTTCACCATTGTTTCTCCCACCGTCCCGTCCGCTCTTCCTCCTCCTCCTCCTCCTCCTCCTCCCTCTGCCCTCACACACACACACACACACACACACACACACACACACTCTGTCCCTCCCGTTCGCTCAGATGAACCTCCCACCCTTCCTTCACCCGGGAGGCGGGCAGGCCAAGTAGCTGTCTGCGGTTGACAGTCTCTCACACAACACACAGTTTGCTCTGAGCTGTGAACTGTTTGACTGGGGAGTGTGTGTGTGCGTGTGCGTGTGTGTCTGTGTGTGTGTGTGTGTGCGTCCTATACTTTTCCCAAGCTGGCCTCCGTGCTACCGCTACGGGGTAGATGGGGGGTGGGGGGGGGGCGTGGGGTTTGGGGTTGAGTCTTTTCAGATTGAGTTGAGACAGGTTTGACTTCAACAGGAGTTTGTCATCTTTTTCCCCCCCGTTCTATTTTCTGAGACACACAGAGAGCGAGTTACTCTCCCTTGGATCTGATCTCCCTTGGTGGATCCTCTGTTTTTCTCCCTTTTTATGTTGGAGGACTTGGATCTTTTTGTGGATTAGTTTGGGTCAATAAAGGATGGCGGCCCCTTCACTACTCATCTATATTGACAGGTAGGCTCTGGCAGAGGGATTGATTTAACCAGCTGCTTGAAAATGTATTTGTGCCTGTGAAGGTTATGCTCTAAATATCACTGACGTTTTCAACGTATACAAGTTCCTACGAACCCGTACGTACAGTACGTGGGTGTATGATGATATTCGAGGTATGGAACTATGGATGTACAGGGCTTAAAGTTCTCAGTCCTGGGGGCGGATTTCAGTCCTGAGGATTTCATAGGGGTCATTTAATGAGATCAGTGCAGATTTGCAAAAAAATAATTTTCAGTCTTGGGATTTTGTTTTGCTTTAAGCCCTGTGTACTGTAGTGTACAGCATTTGATTGTGTTTGAAGAACTAATCGCCATTGTTTCCTGGAAGGCTTGAGGCAGTGCATCCTCGTTTTGGTACTGTAGTTGCATTGTTGTGGTGCAGTCTTCTAGCTATAGAAGACAGCCTGGACAGGATACAGGCAGCTGTACCTTGTGGTGCAGTCTTCTAGCTATAGAAGACAGCCTGGACAGGATACAAGCAGCTGTACCTTGTGGTGCAGTCTTCTAGCTATAGAAGACAGCCTGGACAGGATACAAGCAGCCGTACCTTGTGGTGCAGTCTTCTAGCTATAGAAGACAGCCTGGACAGGATACAGGCAGCTGTACCTTGTGGTCCAGTCTGCTAGCTAGAAGACAGCCTGGACAGGATACAAGCAGCCGTACCTTGTGGTCCAGTCTTCTATCTAGAAGACAGCCTGGACAGGATACAAGCAGCTGTACCTCGGCTCCTAGACACTGATGAATGATCCCGTCTCTGTCCTCTGATGTCTTTTACAGCAGGGGATCTGTGTGCTCTCACTCTGCTGCTGGACGTGCCTAAAGCAGTGGTTCTCGAAGTGGGGGTCCGGGGACCCCCAGGGGTCCTTGAGGGAGTTCCAGGGCAGGGGTTCCCCAGCTAAATGATAGTTTGTAATTAAATGGACCCTTATGGGTCTGTAACTCTGAGAGTGTACAAATGGACGGGTCCATTTGTACACTCTCCGAGTTAAATTAACATTGATTTTACAATATAAATTGAGGTCTCAGAGATAGAAATGCCATTAAATGGGGGTCCGTAGACTAATGCACGTCAAACTGGGGGTCCTTGAAATTAAACGGGTTGAGAATCACTGCTAGAACCATACAAATCTTCTCTTATGGGGGTCCCTGGAATATCTCATTAAATGGGGGTCCGCAGGCTAATTAGTATGCAGCTAAAAGACTGAAACACACAAATGTGTTTGTTCACAATTCACATCCCTAACATAGTACTGGATGTAGAACTGGATGGTTCAGGGTCAAACACAAATCACATAGACCTAGTGGCCCTTTTTAATGTGTGTGTCCGGAGCTAATCTCGCATACTGCTGGACCGATAACGTCTCTAAAATGAAAGGTCACTCCAATTGCTGCCGCCCCAGTGTCCTGCTTAAGACTCAAGAGCACTCTTGAACGAGGTTGCTCACTGATTTCGAACAAAACACCCTTGGCACTCCCTCGAGAAAGGACTAAAGTCTATATGTCTAGGGGGCTAATTCAGTGTTTCCAAACGCTGTTGCACGTGTTCAGAGTTGACTTCAAATAGATGACTAACAAAGTCAAATGGCTGTAAGTTGATGTTTCAGGCAGCCTATGCAAAGTGTTGACTGTGAGCATCCTGGGTACTCCTGGGCATCGCATGCCCCTTATGTTGAGCAAAGCTTACTTTTACAGGGCTATATAATGCACTTTATAGAAAACAATTGCACAAATGTACTTTTGTTGGTCCTGTGAAAGTTGTAAACCTTCCATTCGAGTACTGTTGTGGTCATCACCATGCCCGGTCAACAAACACACTAAGAATGTGTTTTATCACATCTTCGAAAAGTCTCAAACGTACTTTTGTCGTTCGATGAATAGCGAAAATCCTTTTTCTTTCTTCAAATATAACATGTCCAAAATATATGGACGCCTGGCTGTGTGAATGTGAAAAGGAACAATGTAGTTCAGTAATCTGGTTTCTGGTCTAATCTGCCGTGTCAAAACCTTTAGTCCTTTTACTCAAGTTTCCACTCAGCAGTGAGTGAGCAATGTCCTCTATATTTCCTCTGTGTGGCATTCCTTTTATGACGGCTCACAGGGTTACTGCCGTTCAGCGCTGCCTGTACACAGTTTAACAAGGGGGCAAGCCCTGAGGTTACACTTTAACTCTCCCGTTTTCAAATCTATACCATGTTCTTTTTTTCTCTCCACTGCTCTCATATATAATAACATTTGAATTGCCTTCATCACATTATCGTCACGTGTCACTCACAAGGTTTTTTTCTTTTGGCTGCCGGTGTCATTTTGATTAGGTATTATTTATTTTTACTCTAGTTCTATCTCATTGTAAAGTACAGCACGTTGTCTTACAGATGCCTGCGCGCACGTGCACGTACACACACACACACACACACACACACACACACACACACACACACACACACACACACACAGTGCTGAGTCAAGTCAGGTTCACACAAGTTAAACGCTCAGCCATTATAATTATGACTCTTTTGCAGTCTTAGTTAAAGTGCTGCTCAAGCTAACATTAGTCCCTCCTCTCATGCCCTTCAAATAAGCCTCCAAGAGAACTTAGAAGTGATGGAGAGATGCTTGTGGCCTCCCACATTGTCTGTTTATGTCTTCTCTTGCCAGTCCACGCCAATGCCGTAGTGGACTGGCCAGAGAAGTCACTGGCACTTAGCGTAGCACTTGCCCTCAGCTCGACGACCTTACAGGCGGATACAAAGGCTCAACGTATGTAACTTAGATAGTATTTTATGCCACTTATGGCACTCTATAGTGTATTGTATACGCATTACGCATTGTTTAAGGGCGTCTGCTAAAATGCCTAAATTGTAATGCAACTCCTTGCAACAAAACCACCTTAGAGACCGTTGCAGCGGTGTGTGGACTGGCCAGTTGCAGTTGGGGATAGTGGCTGCAAGGAGTTGTTGCTGCTGCAAGGAGTTGCATTGGTGTGTGTGGACTGACCTTGACGTACAATAGATTACCACATTAATCTGTTTGCGTCATTCCCGCCGCTTCGTTAACCTCTGAGCTGGGTTTTTGTTCCAACAGGCCTCATCTCTGGTTTTGACATGTTCTAGTTGAGTATTATTACATTAGGCCTCGTTCCCCTCACCTCCGCAGAGGCTGACCCTCCCTGCATGCTTGCCAATATAGACATGGACTCTGGCAGGACCTGATAGTGTTAAGCCTTTTATAATGAGATTTTATGGCTGCTAATGAGATTTTATAGCTGTTGTTTGCAAAATTAGCCACCCGCCCACCGACCCACCCACCCACCCACCCACCGACCCACCACAAACCAATTATTTTTCCTTCTATCCGGACTGTGCTTCTGCTTGTTTTCAAGCAGACGTGATTGATGATGATGTTCTCGGTGCTCTCGGTGCTCCCTCCCACCCCTTTTTTTCCCTCACTGTATATGTTTCTTTTCCCTTTTTACCTCCTTTATGATGAATTCCTGTTCTGTCTATAGAAGTGTCTATTTGTACGTCTCTAAATGTTTTGATGATTTGAACATGGTGGACCCTATTGGAAACAAGTGTAATGCTTAATTGGGTTTGTATTGAGTTTGTGCTTGAAATGTACTGTAATTCTGCAAACTGTTAATAAATTCTTCAATCAATCAATCAATCAATCAATAGCATGTTTTCTCTCTAGTGCAGAACATGGCTGCTCTCTGCTCACCAATTTAACCAATTTAGGACTGAGACCAGATTCTACAAATGTCTTCTAAATCCTGACAGTTTTCTGAAAAACCTAACCTCAAACTATATTTCATGTCAAGGACCCCAAAAATTATATGTAATTGGCCGCCGACCCCCCCCATCTGAAAATATGTTAAAAACGTTTTGCTGTGAAAGAATATATATTCCAAGAATTGCACACATTTTCACGACTTTAAAAAAAAATAGCAGGTCTACAAGCTCGTTTCGTGGCACACGGTGCACTATGAGCTTGTAGATCTGCTATTTTTCAACAGCTGAAGTTTATAATTATGGTTAAAGTGGTTAACGCTGAAGCGACACGGATGGGTTCCCGTCCTAAATGGGTTAACTTTTGAACTCCTGAAAACTTTTGAACTCCTGAAAACTTTTGAACTCCTGAAAACTTTTGAACTCCTGAAAACTACTGTACCACACTGTGTACCATTGATTCAGATTAGATAGCATGTATATTTGAGTGCTGGGAACACTGACTGAACGTGACATTCTTTAGACGTTTCTTGCTGTGTGTGTGTGTGTGTGTGTGTGTGTGTGTGTGTGTGTGTGTGTGTGTGTGTGTGTGTGTGTGTGTGTGTGTGTGTGTGTGTGTGTGTGTGTGTGTGTGTGTGTGTGTGTGTGTGTGTGTGTGTGTGTGTGTGTGTGTGTGTGTGTGTGTGTGTGTGTGTGTGTGTGTGTGTGTGTGTGTGTGTGTGTGTGTGTGTGTGTGTGTGTGTGTGTGTGTGTGTGTCTTTTTTTTTCATAAATTAGCAAAGTCACCAGCAAGGAATCCCTTTCAGCCTTTTGCTCACTCTGAGCAATTTGTTAACAGTTATGGCGCGTAAAAAATATGCAGGTATCTGATTTAACACGGGGGCGACATGTGCCACCATCTAATCTGTATGAACATTGTGTGCTACACGGTACCATACAATCTGTAGTATTCTGTACGGATACGGGGCAACGTGCCTCTCATGCGTGTTAGCATTATGTTATGCTTTAGCTATTGAAAAATAGCAGATCTACAAGCTCATGGCGCGCTACGAGCTTGTAGGTCTGCTATTTTTGAAAAATCGAAGAACGACTGACATAGAAACATAGCTTTTTCAGAAAACTGTCAGGATGTAGAAGACATTTTTAGAATCTGATCTCAGGTCAAAATGATTTAACATAGGGCGACATGTGCCACCATCTAATCTGTATGGACATTGTGTGCTACACGGTACCATACAATCTGTAGTATTCTGTACGGATACGGGGCAACGTGCCTCTCATGCGATCTGCTTAACCCATTTTGACCTGAGATCAGATTCTAAAAATGTCTTCTACATCCTGACATCCGATTTTTCAAAAATAGCAGACCTACAAGCTCATAGCGCGCCACCGAGTGGCGCGCTATGAGCTTGTAGATCTGCTATTTTTTAATAGCTGAAGCATAACATGATGCTAACACCAAAAGGGGTTCCCTTCAATGTGTGTGCTATCAGATGATCTACTGCAGTGGTTTTCAACCCTTTTCATAACAAGGCCCATTATTTATTCGGCATTAGAGCCACGACCACCATGTGATGACATTTAGCCTCTCGTACCCAAAACTAAAGAATATGTTGCAACAATTCCATGCTGTTGGTAAACATTGATCAAAATAACAATTATACATTCTCTAATTGTGCAGATTTATTGTAAATTAAGTATAATGTAGATGTTTAGCAATAATCTAACAAATGGACCCATATTGGTCCATTTGGTTTCAATTTCAAGAGTTAAAGATAAGGGTCCATTTGGTTACCAACTCCATTATTTAGCTGGAGACCACCTGGAACCTCCTCAAGGACCACTGGTGGTCCCCGGACCACTGGTTGAGAACCACTGATCTACTGTAACATGGCGGAGTGGCGTGTTGGGCTTTTTAGCTCCCCTTAAAATCTCCACTAGAATGAATATTTCTAATAGTGCGACAGTAATGGTAAAGTTGCATAACCTCATGTTGCTGTACTGTAGGCTCCAGCAGTACAATTGAATGTGGTCTGTTGCTGCCAGTGCAATTCAAGGATGAAAGACAAGCTTCAGATAAGAATTACAGTCCCTGCATCAGCTGGAGTTTGACCAATGCCTCACCAAGGAAAGTAATCCATGTGTGATTGCCTCGATTGAACCCAATCCACACTCCTGCCTTTACCCTTGTCGTTGTTACCTAATAGGCTTTAGGCCAGAGTCTATAGGCCTGATCTGGATATCCTGGCATGATATTGATGAACATGGATTTTGGTTTGGAATTGGATTTTCATGTAGTTTTGTTCAAATCGATACCCCTCCTGTTGTACCCCTCCTGGACCCCTCCTGGACCCCTCCTGTACCCCTCCTGGACCCCTCCTGGACCCAAAACATATTTAGTTTAGTCCATTGACTATGACTCAGAAGATACTTTACATTCCTGCCGACAATTTCCCAAAGCATACTGTAGTTCAAGGGATTCCATTCATTTCATTTTATGAAAGTTAACATAGGTTAACATAGATTGAAAGTTGAGATAGGTAATGCCAAGTTATACAACACAATAATAATTAATTGCACTTGTGCACTTGCATTCATTTATTTGGTCAAAAGTCAAAATTGTATTGAGTTGACTTTTGTGGCGGTTCTGCTGATTTCTTATCGTCTGCACCTTTGTTAAATTGACGCACGCACACACACACACACACACACACACACACACACTCATCCTGCCGGGATTATCCCGGCAGGATGGAGCTGCCTATGCCATAGAAAGCATAGGTGGACCCCAGGCTAAGTTAGATGTGATCAAATATTCAGGTCACATTTTGTTATGATAGCTCTGCCTCTGCCGGGAAGGGGAAAGTTTGATCAAATGAGAGATCAAATCAAATCGCTGACATAACAGGCTGACATAACAGTGCCTATTATGGTCAGAACAGTGAAACCATACCCCTCCCTGACCACATGCCATAGTTAACAGGATGATATTCTGATCCAGCAGTTTGAACAGGTCAGCACAAGTCATTATACTGTACTTACATAAACAGAAACTCTTCATAGACTTTCTGACTACCGTACACTTTATACCGTACTCTGCTGTGCCTTCTATTTATACATTATTATACACTATACTAGATATAATCATTATCATTTAGGACGGTCATGTGTTCGGCATGGTTTTTACTTATTTTTGAGCGGTGCACACCGCTCCAATAACTGACCGTGTGTGTCTCCTTGTATGTCCGCTTAGAGTAGAAACAGCTGCAATACCGCTGGGTGACCTAAAGTGTGACTGTTGAGCAGCCGCACGCACGCACGCACGCACGCACGCACGCACGCGAACACACGCACGCAGCCTGCACTGCTCAGTTCACACGGGTGTGATTTGTAATATTGTTCTAGTTCTGATGATTAGTGACATTAAATTGTTATATACGGTTATATATCCATTATGACAAACAACAACAATACAAAAGACAACTGTTAGCTATCCACAGTCTATTTTATTTCCCCCAAACATGGCTGCATTTACTGTACATTTGGTTGTGCCTTAGAGTATATATGAATAGAGACGGCACCCGGAGGAAACCCTGAGGCGAAATGGACATAGTGGCCGAATTTGGTATTGCAGCCCTGGGCCAAACTCATGAACGCGCTGGTCCGTTGACTATCATTGTGCACATTCATGATGACACGTGGACGCTGTTTCATACGTGAACGCCGCTGTTTCATACGTGAACGCGTGCAATGATAGTCAACGGCCAGCGTGTTCATGAGTTTGGGGCAAATCCATTTGCTTTTGAGCAACTTAATGCAAGTGGATGGGAGGAGATATCCGGTGCCGTCTCTATTCATATATACTCTAGGTGTGTAGGATGGGTGACAAATTCCAAATGTACTTTGTCAATGAATTTAGCTTTCTCTCTCCATTCTGTCATAAACTATAGTAAAACCAAACTAAAACAGGGCGGCGGTGGCTCAGGGGGTAGAGTGGCTGGATGGTAACTGCAAGGTTGCCAGTTCGAACCCGGGCTCCCCCAGAGTTGGTGTCGAAGTGTCCTTGCACTATATATTTCTAAAACTATGAAACTTTTCAACGATTTCTTTTCAGGCAAACATGTCCACCGTAAGATGAACCTAAATAGGTTTGAATGGGGTTTCTAGGTGTAAGTATGTAGGACAAGTAGCATGCCAAAGTTTGTGTAATTGCCATTGAGAATGCATTGGGCGATTAAGTTAAATACGGGGGGGACATATTTTGACAGCAGAAACTGCCTGTCATAATTTCTCCCCCCTCCCTATTCCAAAGCACCCCCAGGTACATTATATATTTAAACTATTTTCAGCAATGGTACACTTATTTTTTCAGTGGGTAGATCTTGTTGAGCTGGTCATTTTGAAAGTAGATCTCACGTCATAAATGTGTGGGCACCCCTGATGTAGGACTAGTAGCATGCCAAAGTTTGTGCTATTGCCATTGAGAATGCATTGGGCGTTTAAGTTAAATAACTCAGAAACTACAAATAATTTTGAAGTAAAAAGTTCCAGCATTTGTCTTCACAGTAAGCTGAGTTATAAAATGTGTGAATGGAGTTTCTAGGTGAAAGTGATTTTTTGATGTGCCATAGAGCTGCCATTGAGCCCCATTATAAATTTATCAAATTTGAAAGCACTTTATTTCTAAAACTATGAAACATTTCAAAGATTCCATTTCAGGCAAACATGTCCACCGTAAGATTAACCTAAATAGGTTTGAATGGGGTTTCTAGGTGTAAGTATGTAGGACTAGCAGCATGCCAAAGTTTGTGATATTGCCATTGAGAATGCATTGGGCGTTTAAGTTAAATACGGGGGGGGGGACATATTTTGACAGCAGAAACTGCCTGTTATAATTTCTCCCCCCTCCCTATTCCAAAGCCCCCCCAGGTACATTATATATTGAAACTATTTTCAGCAATGGTACACTACACTTATTTTTTCAGTGGGTAGATCTTGTTGAGTTGGTCATTTTGAAAGTAGATCTCACGTCATAAATGTGTGGGCACCCCTGCTCTAAGGGTTGTGCACACTGTAAACTCCAGTAGTAGTCACACAATGCCTGCCTCAGAGTCAGACCCGCCCTGTTTTTATTGTGTAATGTATGTTATTTCCTTTGTGTATATAATGCTTTTCCTGTGTATGTATGATGTATGATGTTGGTGATTAAGTAGTGTTTTTGTGATCACATCACACCTTGAAATGGCATTTGGTTCCAGCTGTAAGGCCTGAATGGGCATGAATGACAACTGGTACACCTAAACTTTGAAGTGGTTTACCTTTTTGTTTTTTAAGCAGTTGTTCCTTGGTCGGGACATTCACTGTAGCACTTAATGAGGCTGTCCATCACACTGCAAAGCTGGGACCACGGGACAAAAGGCAAACCGGTCCGGACTCCTTTTTTTTAATCAGTGGACAAAAGCATTAGCTAATTGGTGGAGTGGGACCTTATTAGCGTGACTTCATTGACAACTCAAGGTTACGCAGGAGGGGATCAATTAATTGTATAACCATATTGATCCGATGGGCCTTGGCAAACGATGGCTTAAACAGTAATGTAGTCCGTGGGAATGGACTACTACACACACTACCAGTTATGTATAGGGTGCATTTTGTGTCCCAAAACGCAGTTTATAGTTAAGGGACGCAATAAAACAACAACCTCTGCATCCAGGGATGCACTACTGTACTACTGTACTGTTTTGTATTTTAGTTTATTTTGCTAGCTTTAGTTATAATGATCATTTCTTCTTCTGTGTTCTACATGGATATAACCACATTATAACCATAAAATTAAATGTGAGTTAAATTCTGCAATTTGTAATGTTCTCCTAATGTTCATTGTCGTTGAAGTGGGACTCATCTAAAAGACCATCCTGGGACTCATTACATTGAAAACCTATTTACATCACTGCCCCTAAACATGGCAAAGATTCACTGCCGTACTGCGGCTGTGAAGTCACAGAATGAGTCTCTTATATACCAACATTGTTTTTATGAAGCATTTTGTCCTGTCCATTACTAATAATAATAATAATAAAACTGTATTTGTATAGCACCTTTCATGACATGCAATGCAGCTCAAAGTGCTTTACAGAGCAATGGAGAAAAAAAGAAAAGAAAAGCAAGGCATAAACATTAAAAAACAAGAGCAGTAATGCAATACAGTGAGGACATGAATAACAAAAAATTTAAAGATCAATTAAAAGCAAGGGTGTAGAAGTGGGTCTTGAGCTGTGCTTTAAAAATGTCTACAGAGGCTGCCTGTCGAAGGTACAGTGGGAGTTTGTTCCACGCCGTCGGCCCGTAGAAGCAAAAAGCTGCTTCCCCGTATTTTTGAGTTGCCATTTATTTTAGGCAAAGCGAGCAGGCCAGCAGTGGAAGACCTTAGGGGGCGGTTTGGGACATATTTAGGCAGGCAGTCATGTAGGTAGGAAGTAAGGGGTCTCTCTCTGCCCCAAATCTTAGCTGTGACCTGTATGTGTTTGTTGTATTAAAACTAGAGACTGATGTGTTTTTACAGAGGACTGAAATCAAATCAACTGTGCTCACATATAGTTTCTGACTGGTTACCTGAATGAGTATGTCCACTTTTGTGTACTTAATTCAATGGGTATGATTTTGATGTAAAATAGTACTATACTATATTCCTTTTTTGTACTTGATTGGGGTTTTACTTTTTAGACTAATGTGTTACTAGGGATGCATTTTTAGCCATTTTCTGCCGAATATTTTCTGCGGCCGAATATTCGGTGCATCACTAAGTGTTACCGTATTTTTTAGAAAAGTCTCCTGTGGACAGGTGTTGAAAACTAGCACTCGTGCTAATACACTGTAAGCAATGCATCTACTATTGTGCAATGTGATTGTGATGATGTCCATACCAAATAAATAAACCCACACACACGTGTGTTGGTCCTTCCTGGGATCCCCCTCTCTCTCACATGGTGTCAGCCTGGTCTCACTGCAGACTGGGTGGTCTCATTCTGCAGGATCAGGGCTTTGTTCCTATAAATCCAGATTCCTCTGAGTCACGTATCTTGCCAGTGCACACTGGTAGCAAGAGAGACACACTATTGTGGCAGCTCTGTCTGGAGGGGGGGGGTGGGGGGGGCCGGCCCAGCAGTGACCCAGAGAAGGCAACCACAGTAACAAAACGTGTCCCACTTTTGGTTCTGATTATTATAATGTCCTCATTCCTGTCTCTTTCTTCTCCTTTCTCTCTCTCTCCCAGGAACCTGTTTGCTAAGAAGGTGAAGGACAGTGGGCCAGTGGAGCAGAGGGACCCGGGATGGAAGCTCTTTGGCAAGGTCCCGCCCCGGCAAGGGCCCGTCAGGGACCCCAAGAGGATTCAGAAGGTAGAGGGAGAGACTTTATTAACATGCTGCTGTTGTTCTGACCTGAGATAATGTAGCTGTTAAGCCCCTACTGGTGTTGCTGCTGGAGCCATAAGTACCACTGCTGCTCCAGGATCAGTCCTGTCAGAGCCTTCTCTCGGCTGTGATTCCGCAGTGCCATAATATATCTCTCCTCTTTCACAAACCATTCAAAGAGACAAATACTAAAAGGTATTCTCTCAAATAAGACATGGTCTAAAAATCACACGTCTGTGTGAAGTGACCTTCGGGGGCACACACAAAGTCCATAGACTTGCCACATGACGTCACAGGGGGCATGCTTAAAGGGGCATTCCACTCATTTTCAACATTTTACTATGTCATTAATATACCTTAGAGGCTTAGAGCTGAAATAATAAAAAGGTCCCCCCATTCTGTGTTTCCTAGAACAGGTCTGAAAAAAATCATTAACATGGTGATGTCATCAAGATGTGTTTCACCATGTTAATGATTTTTTTGTTAATGATTTTTCTAGGAAACACAGAACAGAACTTTTTTATTATTTCCACACAACACCTCTAAGGTATATTAATGACATAGTAAAATGTCGAAAATGAGTGGTATTCCCCTTTAAAGCAAACATTAGAAAGTCCATAGACTTGGCTGCTATACATGACGTCACAATGAAAAGCTGGGTGTTGGAGGGGCTAATAATGGTGAATTAGAATCTTTTTTTTTAAAATCAAGAATTGATCAATGTCACCATGGTCCACATACTGTACACTGTACAGTATCAGTATCAAAAGGGCACATTGCTGTCCAGAGGGCAAGGGCAGGTGGTGCTCTAGCACCCCCTAGTGTCTATCTTTGCACGCCACTGGAGCTTGGCCTTGTGGTTGGCTCGCTGAATGCATGTAGCAGCTTGAGGAGAGCTGTGATTGGCTAAGCTGTGTGCTTTGGGGTGTGGTTTGATTTGGTGTATAGTTTATCTGTGATTGGCCCAGATACAGACAGAGGGACAGAGAGATGCAGACAACATCCTGTTCTTGATGTCGGGGCTTCTTCAACACCAAGCTGTCAAAAAGGTGTGCGTTGTTGTCATCGCCCAATTAAGTACGTTGAAATGGTGGCAGGACACGTTGTGGTCAGGGGAGAGCATTTCACTCACACTTAACGGCTAAACTATTAGGACGGCACACAGAGAGACAGCGGAAGATACTCTGAGGCAGAGAGCGCGTGTGTGTGTGTGTGTGTGTGTGTGTGTGTGTGTGTGTGTGTGTGTGTGTGTGTGTGTGTGTGTGTGTGTGTGTGTGTGTGTGTGTGTGTGTGTGTGTGTGTGTGTGTGTGAGTGAGAGTGAGAGTGAGAGTGAGAGAAAGAGACTTACGTCACGTTTAATGTCAATGTTATGTTGCAAACAAAACTCCCGCCCAATGCAGGGTGCGTTCAACAACTAAAGGACAGGTCCTTTCAGACGACTGATGCGCAGTAATTCATTTTTAATGAGAGGTTATGGACGCGTGGAGAAGTAGAGGGGCGACAACACAAGCATATGTACGTGGGTGCGGTCTCGTGAAATTGTTGCACACGTGCTGGTTTCGTGCACACACACCCGCGGCTGACTAGACATGGATTGTGTTTGTTTTTTTTCGCTATACGCACCCGCCCGCATGAGCAGACCTGTCGCTGATCCAGGCGACCTTAAAATAGCTGCATTCATAACAGAGTCAATTGCCTTTTTACGAGGAGGCGTAGGCGATAACATTATTATTTTCTCTCAAAGGATACGCTGCAGAACATCGCCATCAGCTGATTGTCAGCTGGGGTCTGTGTTGTGCAATAGTGTTTTATCACAAGATGTCGTCCATCGTCTGATCTCCTGTGTAATCTGCAGGAGATAATTATGCAATCAGAGGATATCAAGACAACACAGCTGGGTCTGTATTGGCCTTTAAGGTTGTACTATCTCAACTGAAGCGTTGCTGTTGTAAATCCTCACTTGATGGATGCCTATAATGTGACCCTAGTATTCTTCTTTTCTGCGAAAATACAAGATTACAGGCAGCGCATCGTGAAGAGTTGTGAGCTTGTAGATCGCCTATTTTCAGGTGTAGAGGGAGAAAATGTATAGGAATGGACGGCGGTGGCTCAAGGTTGCCTGTTCGAACCCGGGCTCCCCCAGAGTTAGTGTCGAAGTGTCCTTGAGCAAGACACTGAACCCCTAATTGCTCCTGATGTGCTGGTTGGTGCCTTGCATGGTTTCCGCCGCCACCGGTGTATGAATGTGTGGGTGAATGTGATGCACAATCTATGTAAAGCTCCTTGGATAAAGGCGCTATATAAATGCACCATTTACCATTTAACTGGGATACTCGGGTCAACAAATACATAGGGTTTGGTTAATGCAACAAGCTCAGTTTGCAGCACGGATCCTGTGACCCTGCATGTCAGGCATGCGATGTACAGCTGGCCTAACACACGCATCACAGCCATCTCAATTACACTGAGGTACTACTAGACATTGATGTGTTCACTGTTGTTCAGTGTATTTCATCATGAATCTCCATCGCCTTTCGTTGTGCCCCTTTGAGCCAGACTTGACTTGGACCACCAAGTTGCAATGAAGATTTTATTCACAAATTACAAATTGGATGCTCTGGGCGATCATTATCCATCAGCTCATGTCTGTCCAATAACCTAGCATAGTGCAAACACAGTGATTTTGAAACAACAATGCTACATAAAAAGATCTGTTGAAAAATATAATGGCGAAAAAATAATAATAATGATAATAATAATATATCCTGTGCTTTGTAAGGGATATACAGTATTACCACTTGCGTAGATTTGGTTCTGTCTGCTGAAACAGCAGTGGTTCAAAGGTCATGTGACTGAGTGCGACCAGCTATAGATGTGATACAAGCTTTTAGCGTCATGGGCTTTTAGCTTTTAGCTGAGCTATATCTCTTTAATTGCATCATGCTATAGCTCTCGTAAAGGAGAACGGCCATTATAACCCATCTCTTCTGTAGGGCACAGATACTATCTGCTGATAATATCTGTGACGATGTCCTTCATCCCATTCTGTACGGGAACCCCTTTTGGTGTTTTAAAGCATTATGTTGTACTTTAGCTATTGAAAAATAGCAGATCTACAAGGGAGGTCCCTGGAACAACATATTTTCAGATGGGGGTCGGCAGCCAATTACATATAATCTTGGGCGTCCTTGACATGGCAATGTTTGAGAACGACTGACATAGAAACATGGGTTTTTCAGAAAACTGTCAGGATTTAGAAGGCATTTGTAGAATCGTCTAACTGGGTTAATTGCATATAGCTCCCGTAAATGAGAACGGCTATTATATCCCATCTCTTCTCTTCTGTAGGGCACAGATACTATCTGCTGACATGTCCTTTATGTAACAGGACTTGGAAAGAGAGAAAAGCCATATAATAGCTATAAGGTGAGTGTATGTTTAGGGCGTGTTTATAGGGCCAGTTAACACTTGAAAAGTAAACCCACGACAGTGTTTTTTTTCCAGCACTCTTTCTATTCTTCTTGAGAAAGCGTATAACGTTCGGGTGCATGTGAAACGGGACACGTGCAGGCGTTCCATATAGGACGGAGCCTTTTGTTTGGAACAAAGATATAGCCCCCGCCCGTGGCGTTTCCTGGTACTTGTCTCTTGTACAACGTCTGTGTGTGAGCGTGTGTGCGGGTGGGTGCGCGACTGCGCGTGGCGGACGGTGTGTGTTGTGTACACAATATAACGTTTTGAATGGCAATCAGAGCTGCACATGAGGGCCAAGATCAAAGAAACACCTGTCTTCTTTCTTGTCCTCAAAACAACAAACACACACAGTCAAATACGCAGTGTTCATTCACTGAGAGTGTACACATTTAATGGACCTTATTATGGGTCCATTTGGTTATTATTTGTACATTCTATGATTTAAAACAGCACTTCATTTCATTGTATTACCCAGGATTTTAAGTAAACACGGGTCTCCTGCACAGGATTCATGGAATCCCTGTATGGCTAGGGGAGATATTGCACATAATTACCTTCAGACGGTATACGTTTTCTGATTTATTAAGGCTATATAAAGGTTTCCAAAAATATATAGTTTTCCAGAATCATAGGCTGAACATAGTGAACTGGACTACTACTACTTGTCAACCAACCGGTATACTGTAAGGCTAGGATGAGGGAGGGGTATAGTCTCAGAATCACACAGGATGTCCAATATGGACACTTACCGGCAGAGGCCCAAATAACTGGGCTTTTTGTGTCGAGTCAGATTTCATGAGTTAATTAATGATCAAAGCAAATAAATTATTAATGACCAGAAAATTCCGTTTCATAATATTACACAGGTTAGAGTAGATAGATGATGGGCGGCGGAGGCTCAGGGGTAGAGTGGCTGGATGGTAACCACAAGGTTGCCAGTTCAAACCCGGGCTCCCCAAGAGTTAGTGTCGGAAGTGTCCTTGAGCAAGACTCTGAACCCCTAATTGCTCCTGATGTGCAGGTTGGTGCCTTGCATGGTTTCCTCTGCCATCGGTGTATGAATGTGTGTGTGAATGGGTGAATGTAATGCACATCTATGTAAAGCGCCTTGGATAAAGGCGCTATATAAATGCACCATTTACCATGACTCACTGATTGACTAACGATGCCTCTTGTACTTTTCAGAATGTTGAAAGGACAATGTTGGACTAGGTTCTTAACAAACGGCAGGTTGAACTAAAAGTAAACTCCAGGATGGAGACGTCAGTGTGTGATAACCAGGGCTCGGAGAAGCCTGTTATTATACTACAGTTTACCCCACGGGGAGGCCGATGACACGCAGGCGGACGAGACAGCACATTCCCCTCTTTGTGCTGTGTGTGCGACTGTGCGTGCATGCGTGGCATGGCGTGCGGGCGTGCGTGACTGGTCTGGAAGGCCTATTATTAGGCTTCCTTCTCCATTGCAATTTGCTGGATTGATCAGAAATCCAACCTTTCGTTTACGCTAAAATGTTTTTATATTTTTTTCTTACTCCACGGCTGCGCGGGCCGATGCGAAGACGAGAGGCACGCACACACCTCGATCTAAGTCGTACCGTACGTCCGTGTGGTTTGTGGTGGTAACCTTATACCTGGCCTCAGGGGTCAGTTAACAGGGATAGACTTACAGGCGTTCATCTCGCCATGGCAACCACTGAGTCCCCCGCTGCTGTGTGTGTGTGTGCGTGTGTGCGTGCGTGCGTCCGTCTGCAGTGTGTGTGTGTGTGTGTGCGTGTGTGCGTGCGTCCTTCTGCAGTGTGTGTGCATGTGCGTGTCCTGCTGCAGGGGAACATTGTGTGTCATGCTTTGTTGCCTCCAGGCAGGAGGAGGAGGAGTTTAACTTCAGTTACTGAGAAATGTGTGCCGACGTGAAGGGCTTGTTAGCATTTTGTGGCTATGCAAAATACGGGGCCTGCTAGTGTATGCCAGGGGTTCTCAACCCGTGGGTCGCGACCCCTCGGGGGGTCGCCAAATTATTTTAGGGGGTCCCCAAATTATAAAAAAAAAAAAAAAAGAAAATGTTTTTTTTTTCACGATTTTTCAAAAATAGCAGACCTACAAGCTCGTAGCGCGCCACTCGGTGGCGCGCTATGAGCTTGTAGATCTGCTATTTTTAAATAGCTAAATTATAACAATGCTTAAAACACCAAAAGGGGTTCCCGCCCAAAATGGTTTAAGGTTATTGTAGCAGTCAATTTATATTTGGGGGTCGGGAGGGGGCGGGGCGGGGGTCCCGAGACGTTGCCAAAGCATTTTCGGGGGTCCCCGGCCAAAAACGTTGAGAACCCCTGGTGTATGCAGTCAGAATGAGAGTAAAGGTACCACGGGTGGCTTTCATTTATTTAGATTTTATCATGTCTTTTATTTGAATAGCAACCGAATCAGCAGCTGTGCAAACAAATGTATGCATTTTTGAATGAATTATTCGTATGTTTTTGTGTTTAGTTAGAACATGTTTAAAAGAACATGTAGAAAATGTATTGGAGTAAAAGTACCATATGTGCCTCTGAGATGTAGTGGAGTAGAATTAAAAAGTATTGGAAATTGGAAATACTCGAGTAAAGTACAAATACCTCAAAATTGCTTACTTACTTTCTAAGTAGTATACGTACTTGGTTACTTCCTACCAAGTCATTGGACCTGGGCTGTCCTGGTCCTGCCATGGAGCTCCCTGTGACATCACTATGTATGACAGACTTCAAGTGGCCAATGGCCATGCTTGTCATGTATATGACGTCGTACATGATGTGACATAATAATATCATTCCAAATCTGGTCAAGGTTTCAGCCTGAACTGAGCCCCCCTTTGTCTTCCATTCATTATATAATTGATGTTAAATAAAACGTGGAAAAACGATACTATGCCCAGTCCAGCAGTTTGCAAGATTAGCTCCGGTATAACACACACACACACACACACACACACACACACACACACACACACACACACAGACCGCCCCTCTCCTGCAGAGCCACATCGTAATAAAGGGAAAAAAAAGAAAAAAAAAAGAAGAGGGAGAGAGAGAGAGCGAGAGACATACGTGATCTGACACTCTGCCAGACAGAGCAGGCGTTTTCTGAGCGCAGGCAGACGTACAGAGAGTAGAATAGATTATGGCACACAGCGTATGGGGCTAAGAGGCTGGCTGGTTGGCTCCACCACATCTATTTCTCCAGGGTTGATTCAGAATGTCTGGCATCGCACGGACAGGACAGGACAGAGCATCGTATTATCATCCAGTGCAGAGCGATGGTGACTAATAGTGCGCGGCCGCGCGTCTCTGATTCGCTGACACACTAGCGCTCGGCGCGTCTGCACACACACACATACACGCGCACGCACACACACACATCCCAGGGAGAGATCTGATCCGCTGCACTCTTCTCTGCGCTGATGCAGAGCCTCTCAGTCGTAGCGTTGTCGTCGCGGAGAGGGAGGGAGGAGGAGAGGAGTGATAGCGAGAGCGGCGAGAGAGAAAGAGGCACAGGGAGTCAGGAAGAAGGAGAAGAAGAGAGGGAGGTATATCATGGTGCCGCGTCGACCCACCGCCGTCCCCCTGCTGCCCTTGCGGTGCGCCTCGACCTCCTCTAGCCCCCCCCGGACGCCCCGCCGTCAGGAGTGAGCCTGCATGGCCGAAGAAGCCATCATGATGACGCTATAGGCTAGACTTGGAAACAACCCCCGCACCACACACGCACGCACACACGCACGCACGCACGCACATACCCCCCCCCCCTCCCAAACCGCACTATACCGGAGAGGTCTGTCTTGTCTGCCTGTACGGAATCACAGCTTTCATGGTGAGTGAGCTTCCACTCTGCGTGTGATGGGGGGGGTGTGTGCGTCTGTGTGCGTGTGTGTGTGTGTGTGTTGGGTGGTAAAAAAAAAAGCATGTGAGCTCAGCGGTCTACTGTCCCCCTGCCACTCTCGTTGTCTCCTTCTGACAGAGACGGAGCAATTGATAGTGTGTGTCAGAGCGTGAGGAAGAGACAGGATGGCCAGGGAGGGGGAGAGGGGGGCAGTGGGGGCTTGCTTGACATAATAGCCCCTTTCAAGTCAGTGCTCTTGAAAGGGGAGCGTGGGGGGGGGGGGGGTTTGGGGGGGTGGCGTGGAGAGGATGCCTGCCTATCTTTGTCCATTTCCTCTCAGATAATTAACGGCCGACGAGAGGTCGTTGTGTTCCGACCGTCGAAGATGTCTCTGGCTGGCAGATCGCCGTGTTCCCTTCCTGGGGGGAGTGCGGACGGTGGGACGGCTGTGTTCCTGGGGGGAGTGCGGACGGTGGGACGGCTGTGTTCCCTTCCTGGGGGGAGTGTGGTCGGTGGGACGGCTGTGTTCCTGGGGGGAGTGCGGACGGTGGGACGGTTGTGTTCCTGGGGGGAGTGTGGACGGTGGGACGGCTGTGTTCCTGGGGGGAGTGCGTGCGGTCGGTGGGACGTCGCTGTTTCAGTCTCTCTGTTCTGGCATCTTATTTCAAAGTTTGGCGTGTTATAAATCTAGGTCAGCATGCAGCGGCACTGATGGGTTTTCCATCTGGCCTTGTGTCTCGTTGAATATTGTATGATTCTCTCATTGTTGTCCTAAATGCCTCCACAAAGTCCACAAACTACTGCAGCAGCAGCCAGTCGCTCGTTAATCTGTCCCTGCAGCGTCACCCTGACGCAGAAACAAATTTCAGCGTGTCTTTGATGTACACTGTGTCCCTCCAGGGAGAGACCAGTGACCTTTACACTGTGTCCCTCCAGGGAGAGACCAGCGTGTCTTTGATGTATACTGTGTCCCTCCAGGGAGAGACCAGTGACCTTTACACTGTGTCCCTCCAGGGAGAGACCAGTGACCTTTACACTGTGTCCCTCCAGGGAGAGACCAGTGACCTTTACACTGTGTCCCTCCAGGGAGAGACCAGTGACCTTTACACTGTCAGACACTGCGTGAGTCGACGCCACAGCCAGCTGTGACTTCTGTTTGTCTCTCTCTCTCTCTCCTTCGCTCGCTCGCTCGCTCGCTCTGTTGCACACAGACGTGCAGATTACTTTTTTCCTTCTAAAACTTTAATCGTGCTGCAGTCAGTCAGGTTTAAGCTTAAACGTTTTAATATTTAGTACCATGTTTTTGGAAACGGTGGCCAAATCCACACTCTTTCGGACGTGTTTAGAGTGAATGAGCATCGTTGACCAGGCATGTAGAGAATCTGTCTGTATGTAATATAGTGGAAACAAATTGTTTTTTTATTTGAACTTGAACTACTGAAGGCTTTCCACCATCGAGCATCTTTTTTTAAAAGGTTTCTTTGGAGCTTTTTATGCCTTTTTATTATAGAGAGGACAGTAGTCTATGCTCAGCATTGGTTCCCAACCTTTTTATACTGAAGTACCACCTCAGAACATATCTGGCTCTCCAAATACCACCATAATAACTGATGTTAAAATACAGGAGTGTATACCTGCCCTTTGTGTTCCACTACTGGGTAGACTCATTAGTGAGTCTACTCACTAATCAGCACAACTGATGATATTTCTAATGTGATTAATCCATTCTCAAATCTTCTACTAACGGCTAGGTGTGCTGTCTGTCATGCTCATTTCAGCACGGCTGGATAGTCTATTTCAACCAATTGCTTGGTCAGAAGAACTACCTGTAGTAATATAAATATTTCATTCCACTTTTGTCTTTTTTTCTCCTTTTTTTGGGGGCTACTCCTCTGTGATACCACCAGGGGGGCGCTCAAGTAGTTGGTTGTAGTGGTTGGGAACATAGACATATAAAGGTAGACGCCCCTTTCGGCTCTGGAGCGTATGTGCTCAAGGGAGGGCAAAAGATTCCCGAGATTCCTTGCGAAGCCCCGCGGAAGCATGAGTGTGCGTCACAGAGCGCATGTTCGGGTCTGATAAGTCCCGGAAAAGATGCGCTGTGATTGGCCAGTAGTCACTTGAGTGGCAGCGTGACGTAGTGTGCCGTCCCTCTCTTCCGGCGTACCAGTGTAAATTCTTCCGCCCTCCCATCAACACACATGGCTCCAACGAACTGCAGCAGCCAATGAGGCATCTATATTTTTAATATCTATGGTTGGGAACCCTGGATAGTCTCTTGGGAGAGAGAGATGGGGAGTCAGTGACACGCAGCAACGGCCGTCGTTATCGCCGGGACTCGAACCCGCGACGCGCTGATGCCTGGACTGATAAATATCTGACTGGGATATTTTGATCAACCTCATGTCTGCCTTTGAGGAGTAGATTTTGGTTGGGTAGAGACGTTACCTGGTCACTGGTTCGAAGTGTCCTTGAGCAAGACACGCATAACCCCTAACTCGCGGCAGGCGGTGGCAGTGGCTCGGGAGGTAGAGCGGCCGTCTTGGAATCCGAAGGTTCCAGGTTCGATTCCTCCGCCATCGTGTGCGAATGGGTGAATGTGAAGTACATTGCTTTGGAGAAAAGACTGGGCTATATAAATGCAGTCCATTTACCATAACTCATTATTACCATCTAAGTAGCCATCAGCTGGATGAAGTTTTTCTGTATGGGATTATAATATAAGGTACCCCCTCCCCAAACAAAATCCAAAGGACAACAATCTTTTTTTTCTTTTTAGCTAGAGACATGCAGCAAAGGTCGTCATGAACGGGACTCGAACACGCAACACGCTGTCAGGCCAGAGCCTAATATGTGACACGCACCTGGACAATTAGGCCAGCAGGCACTATATACAACTACGATATATGATTGATTGTAAAAGTTGTGTCAGAGAAAGGACACCGATATGTCCGTCTTGAGAAGGGGAGATGGTTTGTCTTTGTCTGAAAGTGACTCCCAGGACAGGTTAGGCTGGCCTCGTAGACACAAAAACAACACTGGCTGCCTTGCATTCTATTGTTCTACGTTGCCATGCAGAAGTGTGGTTCACACTCAGAATATCACCTCATGCGGCGTGTAGTTCAAATCAGTGCTGAGTCGTGAGTAATTAAGCGTTTTGTAAAAAGGAAAAAAAAACCCAGGCAGGACGCCATGCTTCTGCCAGTGTCGTTGTTATTCAGTTTACATGAATAACAAACCAAATGTCATCTATCTTCACAAGGCCGTGTCGAGCAGGCAGTATTTTGCACCAAAGCACTCACTGTACAATGTACATCGGAATTGATTTAAACCCAGTTGTTTGGTCACCCATCTAAATTGTCTGCTATGCATTCTTCTGCTGCACGAGGGAGGCTATTCAAATGTTTCACGCGTAGTAGATCCCATCTTACTTGTACTTTTGCAGAGTCCCGTTTCATTGTCGACTTAATTTATTTACAGAGTACTGGTTTGCGGTGTCAAGTTCTTTTTTTTTTTACCCTTAACCCATTTTTCTGAAAACCCATGTTTCTATGCCACTGGTGCTCAACCTTTTTCATGTCAAGGACCCCCAGAATTATCTCTATTGGGCCACAGACCCCCATCTCAAAATATGTAGTTCCAGGGACCCCCCAGAAACAAATTTTTTAGTTAAAAAAACGCTCTGAAATATATATTCAAAGATTTGCGCCACATTTTCACGACTTGTAGATTTGCTATTTTTCAATAGCTAAAGTATAACAGAATGCTTAAAACACCAAAAGGGGTTCCCGCCAAGAATGGGTTAAAGCTCAGGCAAGTCACTCCGCCACAAGACAGTTTGCCAGTCAGTCAAGACAGTCAGTCAACCAGTCAGCGAGTTATTCATTACATCATTAGCAAGAAATCAGAGAGGTTTTTCCTAATCCCGGCATGAAGAGGCAGGTTCCCTGGTGACGGGTTGCCCTGCTGGCACACAGTTGCCACCCAGGCAGCTAAAAGCACCTCCCCACTGTATAGTTAGCAAGAGGCTAATGTAGCCTAATGGCATTCATCACTACTGCATGGGCATTGTAGAGCAGTGGTGGCCTGGTGGGCAACTTTGACGATGGAGAGGGCCACTACTGTATAGTTCCACACTCCAGAGGGCCACTAGGCTATAGTTCCACACTCACTCCAGAGGGCCACTATAGTTCCACACTCACTCCAGAGGGCCACTATAGTTCCACACTCACTCCAGAGGGCCACTAGGCTATAGTTCCACACTCACTCCAGAGGGCCACTAGGCTATAGTTCCACACTCACTCCAGAGGGCCACTATAGTTCCACACTCACTCCAGAGGGCCACTAGGCTATAGTTCCACACTCACTCCAGAAGGCCACTAGGCTATAGTTCCACACGCACTCCAGAGGGCCACTAGGCTATAGTTCCACACTCACTCCAGAAGGCCACTAGGCTATAGTTCCACACGCACTCCAGAAGGCCACTAGGCTATAGTTCCACACTCACTCCAGAGGGCCACTAGGCTATAGTTCCACACTCACTCCAGAAGGCCACTAGGCTATAGTTCCACACTCACTCCAGAAGGCCACTAGGCTATAGTTCCACACTCACTCCAGAGGGCCACTAGGCTATAGTTCCACACTCACTCCAGAGGGCCACTAGGCTATAGTTCCACACTCACTCCAGAGGGCCACTAGGCTATAGTTCCACACTCACTCCAGAGGGCCACTATAGTTCCACACTCACTCCAGAGGGCCACATTGTATATTACTGTTGTAGCAAAAATAGCTGATCTACAAGCTCAAAACGCGCCGCAGTGCGATGCATGTTGAGCTTTTAGATCAGCTATTTTTGCTGTATTTTAATTGAAATCCTGCTATTTTTTAATTGGAACCCTGAAAAGTTTTTTTTTTAATTCAATTTCAAATGCATTTAGTTATAGTTTATGTTAACTAATTTATGAACTAAATACAAATAGATTGGGCATAAAAAAGACTAAAATTTGAATACTAGTAATTAGCTGAAATAAATCAATAATATATCCATGTTCAGATATTAACCTGAGGGCCGCATTAAGTGATGTGTTGAGGGCATGTGGCCCCTGGGCCGCCAGTTGCCCATGTATGTTTTACAGCCATCCGTTCGGTTCAGTTTGGCAAAAATAATAAATGATACAGATATACACTAATGCTTTTATCATAACGAGAAAGACCCCCAGTCCCCCACATACTAGCCCACTATAAAACATCTAGCGCAGTTGATGCTTCAGTGATGGCTCAGTGTGAATTGGTGCAGTTGAATGTGATTGTGGTTAGCGTTCGTTTGCTGGACTCATGTCGTAACATCCATCTACCAAATAAGTTTTACAGTCCTATTAAACTAAATGTTGTGTTAAAGTAGTAGTAGTATCATATCAATAATGATATGAACTTGATTTGTTGATTCTGGGAGCTTGGGGTTGGGTAGAGCTGTGTTTGTGAATGGAAGAGATTGTGTCACTACTATAGCATAGCATAGTGTACCCAAGTACCTTTTGATATAGATAGTGTACTTGTGACTCACAAGCATGACTCACACCCCCCCCCCCCCCCCCCCCCCCCACACACACACCCTTAAATGTATTGGAGTGCGTCACTTTTTTTTTTTTTTTAATATATATATATATGTTTTTTTTTTGGCTTTCGCCTTTATTTTATATTTTTTTTATGGAGGGACAGACAGTAGGCTGACAGGAAATGGGGAGAGATGGGGGGGAAGACATGCAGTAAAGGCCGTCGGGATCGGGAGTCGAACCCGCGGCACACTGCCAGACTGGATTACCAGCCAAGGTGCCTGGACCACTGAGCCACGGCCCAGGCCGTGCGTCAACGTTCTTATCGGTAAATGGCCCTCCAGACCCAGAATAATGATAACTATGGGCACTGATGACGCGGAGGAGAGAACACGCCCCCAGCGCCCACAGCCTCCCCAGTGGGAATCGAACCCAGTGCCACGTGTAGGTGAGGTAAGGACCCAATCGCAGGACAGCCAGGCATGTAGTGTTCAAAACCATGAATTGGTGTTTTAACCCATTCAGGCCTGACGTCGAAATTTAAAAAAAATAGTTTTCTAAATCATGACAATTTTCGGAAAGATTTGAGGCACATTTTAACGATTTTTCAAAAATAGCAGACCTACAAGTTCATAGCACGCCACTCGGTGGCGCGCTATGAGCTTGTAGATCTGCTATTTTTCAATAGCTAAATTATAACAATGTTTAAAACACAAAAGGGTTCCCACCCCAAAATGGGTTAATGGTTAATGTGGTTAAACGCTAACGTGACATGGATGCGTTCCAGGTCTCAATGGATTAATACAGAAGACAGGTGAACATGAACAACTTAAAACGGACTGAAACAGGTGACAGGATACAATGACTCAACAAGGACTGCCTGGGGAACAAGACTGATATACACATGAGGGTTGATTACAAAATGAGACACAGCTGGAGCACACAAACATAGAACCATGAAAACTAGACCAGGGAACAATACATAGAAATACAAGACCTAGACTGTAGAATGAATGACAAAAGTCTGTGACTGTGACACCCATGACCTTCTAGCTGTGAGGCGACGGCACTACCGACTGTGCCACCCCTTTTTTTTTTTGTCATAGTATTTGTCGACGAAATCAACACTGCTCTAGTGACACCTGCAGTGCTGCTGAAGTGCCAGGTTTCACCCCCCCTCCCCCCCCACTTGGCTTCCGCTCTCCTATCCTCCTTCCCTCCCTCCCTCCCTCCTATCAGCACTAAAATCATTGCTATGTATGTTACTATGGCTCTGTAATATCTGTCCTCAGGCCTACCTTAGTTTATAATAAAAATCTTGTACATGCCTGTGTGAAAATAACCTGTGCACTGCACACACAGCTGCCTGCCGGCTGTTGAACGAGTCATGTTCAAGTCAGTGTCGATGGTCGTTCCTTTAAGTAAACAGGGGTTTGCCTGCACACTGCGAATGCTTGAATGTGAACGCTATTTATTTATCTACGGTCAGGAATGGTTGGTTCCTGATTATTTACTAGAAAGGGAAGTGATTTAACCCATTTAACTCATAGCGCGGCACCGAGTGCCGCGCTATGGTCTGCTATTTTTGAAAAATCGTGAAAATGTGCCTCAAATCTTTGAATATATTCAAACGACCTTTGCTGCGTGTCTTCCTCCCCATCTCTCTCCCCCTTTCCTGTCTTAACTACTTTAAAATCTATCAATAAAAGCAGTCCCTTCCTAACATTTTAGTCTAGTTTTTATTTGTTGACGAAAGTGTCAATATATTTAGTCTTACAGTAGTTTTAGACAGTCATCATAGCTTAGTTTTCATTTAGTTTCCATTTAGTTTTCGTCAGTGAAAAAAGGTAGTCGACGAACATTTTTCGTCGATGAGATCGACACTGACAGGAAGGCACACAGTCAAATCAATAATACAAAGTCCAGTATGCCTGGTGCATGATGGGGGATGTTACAAGAGGGATCCGCTCGTAATTACGACGGCACATTAGTGTGACAATGCGGACAGGGACAGGGTTAGTAATTGATTGATTGAGTACTTTATTGGCAGAAATGTCCAAAGGGATCACCGGAAAAAAAAGTCCTTGCGGTCTTGTTTCTATTCAGGTCCTGGGTATTCATTCATAGTACTCACTATAGTAGTAGTAGGTAGGTAGGTAGGTAGGTAGGTAGGTAGGTAGGTAGGTAGTCACTTGACTAAGGGAGGAGCAATCATTTCCTCTCCCTTTTGGCCTGCTGAAAGGTGGATTTTCAGGCCTGTTTTAACTGTCGCCAGTGATTTGCATTTTTTTGAGGGAGGGAGTCAGGGTATTCCACACTTGGGTGGCCGTGCTGTAGAAGGAGAGGTTCAGTGTCTTGCTCAAGAACACAGTAACACAGGGGAAGCTGCATGGGGACCGAACCGGCAACCTTCCGCTTCCCAGGCGGCCGGCCGCTCTACCTCCTCCTGAGCCGGTCGGCAGTGATGGCAGATGGCTCTATGGAAGGCAGAAATGTTTCTTGTGCAGGTGGAAAACATAGCCGGCATTTTAAAAAGCAGCAGTTAAATGAAAAATCACACCCGTGTGAAGTGAGGGGCGCTCTTATCATCGTACATCATCACGACGTAAAATAGACACTATGCCTATTTGCTCAGACACTAAAATTCTCCATTCATTGTCAATGGGAATTTAATGTTTGTGTAGGACGGAAATCTACACTAATGGCTATCAAAAACGGAGCATTGCAATTATAGAATGGCTCTTTATTTGACAGTAGGGAGTGCTGGGGGAGACTCTGAACCAGCTATTATACGTGCAGAAGATAGTAGATAGCACAATAAGCACATCCACTGTGGTAATCAAATGTAAAAAAGCAAAGAACAGCAAGTCGAAGAGTGTTGCGGACACTCTTAATATGTTTGAGGTGTTTCAATCCTCCAACAAACCCCAAAATGAAACTTAACATGTTTAGAAACGAGACGACGGAAAATGCGCAAGCAATTATTTTCAAAGTAACGAATATTGGTAAGAGGTGGTGTGTGCGGAAACTAATCCTAATAATTACGTGTCAGCAGAAACCCAGAAAGTGCTTTAAAATATGCCTGCCTCGGCTCGCCCCAGCGCCTTTGTTCATTAGAGCCAAAACTGGAAGCCCTGCGATAACACTAAGACGAATGCTTCCATAATCCATACACACACACAGCACTGAACCAGAGGAAGGACAGGAGGGGAAGAGACTGGAGGTGGATGTGAGGACAGGTAGAGCAGGGAGGAAATGGTAGAGATAGAGAGAGACGAGACAGAGGTCTCTATCTCTCCCCCCCCCCCCCCCCCCCCCCCCCTTGTGTCTTGCACTTGCTGCACTCAAATCCAAATTTCTGTGGGTTAATTCTTTAATTTTTATCCCACGGTTTTGTAACCCATTTTTCACCCCTGTGTCAATTATCTATTGTAATCCTGGGCAACGGACTTGAACTCATGCTTCCTTCATGCATGAGTGTCCAGGTTGCTCCTTTTTTCCCTGGTTGGACGTAGCGCGTGGAAGGAACACGTTATTCCAACCAGTTCCTTTCCCCTCCATCAGGTGCCCCGGCTGGCCAGGGGAGGCAGTTTAGTGACCAGGTTTACTGCATGTTTTTTGTGAGGGTACCTACCCTCACATCTGCTAGCCGCCTCGCCTGTCTCTGGTCAACTCAACTGTCTCTGTAGACTTTCATTCCTCATAAACTGTTACTGTACTCCTTTCGCTATCTCCCTCCATGTCTTTCAGTCCTCGTTCATTGAAGGCCCCGGTCTCAAGAAACATTGTATGGCTAACCACTACCTCACCACCGCATGACAAACTGACATATACGGTGCTACCTTACAATTCAACAAAATTGAATCTTCCCATCACGGCCGATCGAAGCAGAGCCGTGCCGGACAGAAACACAATGTCATGATTGATTGATTGATAACCCAGGCTGTGTCGCTATAGCAAACATGGATCATGCTTGTAGGGAAGCACAACACACTCACCCCCACCCCGTTCTCAACATTTTGACACCCTGACAAGCACTTGGGATTTGTAGGAGTTGAGGCGTAACATTTAGTTTGACTCGGTTTCCACAGATACATCTTGTGAAAATAGTAGATATACAAGCTCACAACGCCTTGCAACGCGAGGCACTTGGAGCTTGTAGGGGGTCCCGAGCCACAGGTTGAGAACCACTGCTTTAGAGTACACAACGGGCTCCATTTTCGTCACCGCTAAACCCCTTATCCCTAAACTTCTTTGCCTTTTTTTTTATTATTTTGCAAAACATTTTTTAATAGTTAAAAGGGCCAATCTACAAACTCACAGTGTGTCAGTGTAGATTGGCTAGTTGAACTATTCAAAAATGTTTTTCAAAATAGTAAAAAGAGGCAAAGAAGTTTAGGGATAAGGGGTTTAGCGGTGACGAAAATGGAGGTCTTCCCCTGACCTGGTTGTTTAAAGCTCCCAAGTGAAGTGCTGCCATTAGTCGTTAGAGCACACAAGGACTCAGTCAGCCTCACATCCGCTTTATGTATTAAGCTTAGTGTAGCTAATTGTTTTTAATGCCCTTTTCTCCCAATATAATTGTTATGCCATTTAATCGTCACCCACACGTTTCTGTGTTTTTGCCACTGCTGTTGTATGTATCCTGCTCACTGCCTCGGCTTAATAAGGCCTGACTCACACCTTCACAACAGATTGATGTATGGCTGATGCATGAGACTTATTGACTGATGCAAGCTCACAATGCATTTCCAATGGGAGTCACATGGTTTGACACAACATTTGTGTTGTATGAGGGGGTGGGGGGGCAGTCGAAACACAGCCGAAAGCCGTACAACACAAATGTTGTGTCAAACCATGTGACTTCCATTGGAAATGCATTGCGATCAGTAAACAAGTCTCATGCATCTAGCATGCATCAATGTTGTATGCTAGATGCGAAGGTGTGAGTCAGGCCTAAGGCTCCAGTGAGGAGATCATCGATGGCTGTGGGCTGTGGCCCTACTCACTACTACAGGCTCAACCCATTTAGACCTGACCAGATTCTACAAAATGTCTTCTAAATCCTGACAGTTTTCATGTCAAGGACCCCCAAAGATTATATGTAATTGGCGGCCGACCCCCATCTGAAAATATGTTGTTCCAGGAGAACCCCTCAGAAGCAAAGATTTGAGTTAAAAACGTTCACTCTGAAATAATATATCTTCAAAGATTTGCGCCGCATTTTCACGATTATTCAAAAATAGCAGACCTACAAGCTCGTAGCGCGCCACTCGGTGGCGCGCTATGAGCTTGTAGATCTGCTATTTTTCAATAGCTAAAGCATAACATAATGCTTGAAACACCAAAAGGGGTTCCCGCCCAGAAGAGACCCCCGGCCCTCGCACTCATTAGATACACACTGACAAAAGCTAAGAGGCCAGAAGCAACCTTCTCACGAGGATGTGAGAACTTTCTCCTCAGTGAGCGTGTGTGTGTGTGTGTGTGTGTGTGTGTGTGTGTGTGTGTGTGTGTGTGTGTGTGTGTGTGTGTGTGTGTGTGTGTGTGTGTGTGTGTGTGTGTGTGTGTGTGTGTGTGTGTGTGTGTGTGTGTGTGTGTGTGTGTGTGTGTGTGTGTGTGTGTGTGTGTGTGTGTGTGTGTGTGTGTGTGTGTGTGTGTGTGTGTGTGTGTGTGAGCGAGCGTGTATGTATGAGTAGATTGAGTACACAGTGCTGTATTGTCTACCATATTAGTTGAATTTTCTATCTTTACATTTTTTTTGGTGAATTTTTAAGCCTTTATTTGATGGTGGAGAGAGATGAGAAATGCAGAGAGAGTTAGTTGGGGAACGACATACAACAAATATTCCAGACAGCCGGGAATACACTCAAGGCATATGCGTCCAAAACCACATGGCTTTCAGGTCTTGTTATTATTGTTTTTCTTTAAATGTCTCGATTAATTGAATACACAGGACCTCAATGGAAATAAGACATTTTTTGGGTTCGTTTTAGCAATCCTTTTGTATGAATCTGCATCCGTTTAAAATTCAAACAAGTTTGGGCTTCTGAATTGGCTCTGTAGTCAACTAGTCATCCATTTCTCCCAGTGGCAATTTCCCCAGATGGGTTTCTGCATGCATCAACCCTTTCTTTTTTTAAATGCTTTGAAATGAAATGTCTTTTTCTGAAATGCTGTAGCTATATTCCACCAATGTTCTGATTGTAGTGCGTGTGCGTGCGTGCGTGCGTGCGTGCGTGCGTGCGTGCGTGCGTGCGTGCGTGCGTGCGTGCGTGCGTGCGTGCGTGCGTGCGTGCGTGCGTGCGTGCGTGCGTGCGTGCGTGCGTGCGTGCGTGCGTGCGTGCGTGCGTGCGTGCGTGCATGTGTGTGTGTGTGTGTGTGTGTGTGTGTGTGTGTGTGTGTGTGTGTGTGCGTGCGTGCGCCATGTGCAGATATGGATATTACAGTATGTTGTGACTCATCATTGCCAGCGGCTTGAAGCCAAACAGAGCTCAGCCTCAGCTGACAGTGAACCTGAAAGAGAGCTCGACTCCCTCAAGTTGCACATCTAGCATCAAACTCAGCTCACAACGTCATGACTCATAACTAATAACTACTGCTGTCTTGAGTTGTGATGGCACGGTGATGCGACGCCGCAGCACGGTGATGCGACGCCGCAGCACGGTGATGCGACGCCGCAGCACGGTGATGCGACGCCGCGGCACGGTGATGCGACGCCGCAGCACGGTGATGCGACGCCGCGGCACGGTGATGCGACGCCGCGGCACGGTGATGCGACGCCGCGGCACGGTGATGCGACGCCGCGGCACGGTGATGCGACGCCGCGGCACGGTGATGCGACGCCGCGGCACGGTGATGCGACGCCGCGGCACGGTGATGCGACGCCGCGGCACGGTGATGCGACGCCGCGGCACGGTGATGCGACGCCGCGGCACGGTGATGCGACGCCGCGGCACGGTGATGCGACGCCGCGGCACGGTGATGCGACGCCGCGGCACGGTGATGCGACGCCGCGGCACGGTGATGCGACGCCGCGGCACGGTGATGCGACGCCGCGGCACGGTGATGCGACGCCGCGGCACGGTGATGCGACGCCGCGGCACGGTGATGCGACGCCGCGGCACGGTGATGCGACGCCGCGGCACGGTGATGCGACGCCGCGGCACGGTGATGCGACGCCGCGACGCGGCAGCATGCGTTACAGTGCAAAACACAACAGCAGTGGTTCCCAAAGTGGCGTACGGGGACCCCCACGGGTCCTTGAGGGAGTTCCAAGGGGTCCCCAGCTAAATGATAGTTTGGACCCTTATGGGTCTGTAACTGCATATCTCTTCAAATGGGGGTCCAAAGGGCTAATTAGTGTCAATTCGGGGGTCCTTGACATGAAAAGGTTTGGGAGCCACTTAGCCCGTCTGACACCTTGATCAAGTTGACACTAAAGAGCTTCTGCAGTTACTGCACGTATGCAGCCATTTGCCAGGTGAAATGCACTCAGGCCTTTTGACCAATTCATTTAGTCAGCGATCAAGGCTGATCGCCGATTAAAGTGCCTTCTATTGTTACCCCGAGGCTAACATTCTGGGCGGGAACCCCTTTTGGTGTTTTAAGCATTATGTTTTACTTTTAGCTATTGAAAAATAGCAGATCTACAAGGTCATAGCACGGCACCGAGTGCCGCGCTACGAGCTTGTAGATCTGCTATTTGTTTTTAATTGTGAAAATGCGGCACAAATCTTTGAATGTATATTCTTTCACAGCGAACGTTCTAACTCAACTCTTTGCTTCTGAGGGGTCCCTGGAACAACATATTTTCAGATGGGGGTCGGTGGCCAATTACATATCATTTTTGGGGTCCTTGACATGAAATATTGAGCACCACTGATGTAGAAACATACAGTAGGTATTTCAGAAAACTGTCAGGATTTAGAAGACATTTTTTAAATGTTGACGTCGGCCTAATTGGGTTAAGACATTTCATTCGATTTGAAGGTTTGCTGTGGGGCCAGGGAGCTGCAGCTGTCTGTCATGAGGATTATGGATGTGTCATGGACTATTGTACTGTTTGTGTTTGAGTGATGTTTCCTTGTGTTGTGTTGTTGTGTCGTGTCGTGTCGTGTCCTGTCGTGTCGTGTCGTGTCTGTATCCGTCTGCTTTTTATTCTCAATTCTTATTGATCCTGTATTTCATGTATGATTGTTGTTTTTGTGGGTTTACTGGAGGAACCTTTTATTAATACTGTCAGTACTGTGACTCCTGATTTGAATGCTTTTGTAAAAGAAACAATAAACCAAGGGATAAAAAAAAAAGACGTTTATTCCATAGCATGAGTCTGCTTAGGATTTGTGGCATCTTAATGTTTGTCATGTGTTATATTTTGTGGTACTATTTAGATTTGTCCTGTGACCATGGCAGCCATTTTTCAAAATGGCCACCATCTGCTGTTATTTTACCAATAACTCAAGTTCTAGACCAACTAGGATCTTGATTCTGGTGACTAATCCTACATCTGTTGAGGCGATGGGGTAGCCTTAGGCCTGACTCACACCTTCGCATCTAGCATACAACATTGATGCATGCTAGATGTATGAAAGGGTTTGTTTACATCTTGCCCCAATGCATCTCCAATGGAAGTCACAACATTTGTGTTGTAGGGCTTTCGGCTGTATTTCGACTGCCCCCCTCCCCCTCATACAACAAAAATGTTGTGTCAAACCATGTGACTCCCATTGGAAATGAATTGCGAGCTTGCATCAGTAAATAAGTCTCATGCATCAGCTATACATCAATCTGTTGTAAAGGTGTGAGTCAGGCCTTAGAGA